>NC_046364.1:31292767-31509650 GCF_011125445.2 Fundulus heteroclitus
AATGTTCTAAAGTATTTCAATATTTAAATTTTAATATTCAGAATTACTTAAAAATGTAAAAAAGAAAATAATCAAAAACATTTGGGCGGGATTTTAAAAACAGCTGAGTGTTAGTGTCATTGTTTATCTTTGTTTTTATACCTTTTTTTAATTAACTAAATCAGCAGTTTGTACACCAAAGGTAATAAAAAAAAGAATAACAAGTAATTGTTTCATCTGATCTATTATTAATTGAAGTGTAATAACTTTTTACTGATCCTAAATAAATCTTAACATTAGAAATAACCAGACATCTCTTTGATTCTTAAATTTTCTGACAATCTGACAACTCAATGGGAAGATAAAATAAATAAAAAATGCTATTTTGGTTTATGAGACTTATTCCTGTATATACACTGATGTCATATTGTAGCTTATCAAAATCAGCGGTTACCCAACTAAAAAAAAGACAAAGTGGGGATAGTTTAAAAGCAGTAATGTCTGACGCTGTTTTAAATTCAGGGCATTTTAGGGCTTTTAAAATCAACATTGAAAACATTGGTATTGTTCTCATAAAGTGAGTCTCCACCAAAGCAAAAACAAATCTGAATGACATTGGAGTTTGTTCAGATTTATAACAGTACCTTCTTGCGGTAATCACTTGAAAGCAGATCAAGTTCTTCTTGCAAGATGTGGAGCTTCATGGTCAGAACTCGAGTCTGAAGGTCAGAAACAGCTGTAAAGCAAAACCCAATTAGCATGATCCACCAATTACCGTTACTAAACCTTATAATAAATCACAAATAGTAGACTTACAGCAGAATCATTGAACTGTATTTATTAGTACGTTTCAAAACATATTACGTGTTTTATACAATAATGTCAAAAATCATATGAATCATAACTACTTATTTTTTAAATAACTGTATTGTTCAAATGTATTAATTAATTCATATCAACAGGAAAATCAATTGTTTCTAAGGTTTTTAAATAAATGACTCAAATATTATATCCTAGCCTACACAGTATTCAACAAGTTACCTGCAGCCTTTTCTTGATCAATGAAGTCATTTATTTTTTCCTCCACACTCTTTCCTTGTTGCCCGGCAGGTTCGTCTTTTGCTGTAGATGTGGCCTTGTCTATGGTCACCTTCTATAGATTACATATAAATAAAGTTTTTATCTGCAACAAAAGGCATCGTCGCAGTACAAACCCTTTTCTACCAAGTAAAAAAAAAATCCACAGATTCAAAATTACAGACATGCAAACTTTGCATTTTTAACTTCTACCTTCACTTTGGAATTGTGCACACCCCTTGGTTGGGATTTTGCAACCCTGTAGCTGAGAAGTCAGACACAAACACGCATATAGTGAAAGATTACTTATCTATTCTGAATATGAAGGGTTGCAATAATAAAACAAAGTGAACAACAAAGAAAGAACGAATGTTGGATTACATAACTCTCCGCTTCTAGGACAGTTCTTACCTGGAACAGTGTTCATCTTCCATATTCGAGTGCGTTGGATGGAGGCTTTACTACAACTGATCTAAAATCAATAAGAATTTGTTTAACCTTCCAGATTAAAGTTAAAAACTTTCTATTAATATCTACAATTGATCCACCGACTGGTTCATATAGTTCTAGAATTTCAACAAATTTGCCTACCTAAGAAATGTATCTTAAAAAATACATACACAAAAATGATAGCAGGGAAAAAATAAGTATTTTAGGCTAATATTATTATTAATATTAGTGTTGCACCAATACCAGTATCGGACGTGGCCCCAATCCAGCACTAAAATGGTGGTATCGGTATCAGCGAGTACCAACAAATAGGGCACCGATACCATTTTGATGTTTGTATGTCACTTGAACGCAGCCTTCTCTCTCCCGACTAGTATTATACATGTTATATAAGTTCATGAAAGTTGCACTATTTTGGCATTTGAGAGCCAAAACCCAGGGTTTAAAAGAGATTATTCAGTTATTAATGTAATCTTACTGTCTTACTGTTGCACTATTATTATACATGTTATAATTTCACGAATGTTGCACTATTTTGGCCTTTGAGAGCCAAAAGTTTATTCAACTATTGTGACCCATTCCAGGTAGGCAATAAAAAGTTCTACTACCCTAAGTAGTATGCGGTTCTTCATATATACACACACACATTAATTTCAAACAGATGGTATCGGTATGGTATCAGGGCCAAAAAATGGCATTGGCGCAACACTAATTAATATGTTGATATGTATGTTTTAATATGTATGTTACAGAGCAAGTTTATTAGGCGGCATATTTATAATTGGAAGCTCCAATCCTATTTTAGAGCATCATGATTTCAGCCACAGTTTACTTTAAAACAGATGTTGATCTTAGTCTAAGGTTTGGTATAGCCTACATAGATTCTGTAAGAAGGGTTCAGTCAACACATTTAAACAGAAATGAAATGAACAAAAACTGACTGCAATAGAGAAGCACCAATCAGGCTTTCTCTGGCCACTAATAATGTTCTTTGAGGTCCTGGCCTCCTGATTTTATGTTTCTTTCTATAAGTTATAAAAGAAGAAAACGTTTTGGCAGAGATAACAGTGACAGGTCCAAGAAGGAACTATATATATATATATATGGCTCAAATTTTTTAAAATGCATTTAAGTACATGCTCTCGTTTATGTATTTATAGACCAAAAATGACTTTTTTGTTTTAATGCCTTAAGAATTTTTTTTTTGTATTTGATCTGTAAGCCACCAATCAAAGCCTATCAGCATATACTTGGCTGATTCTTAAGTCTGGCAGATCGTATGGACATCTTATTAGAGTTGCCATTGTCTTTGATAATAAATTAGAAAACTAACAAAAAAAGTCTAGTTTTTAAAGGAACGCTACCGCAATGCTAGCGGGTTTATAGCAGGCTGACTAAGTCGTTTCACTTTAAAATGGCAATAATATTATCATTAAACGTTGTTATTATTATGATAAAATATTATTAAGCAGTTTTTCTTTAAGCTGAGTAGAGGTCCTTTTTTAACACTGATAGCATATAAATCTGAGCATCACACACCTGCAAAACGACGACGTTACTCTTTTAACTACAACTTCTTGCCGTCATTGTTATGGCAGAGACGCAGTTCGTGTTGCCTAGCAACACACATAGTACGGAAGCTCCTGAAAGACAATTGCGTGCAGCTTGCGATTTAGCGACAAACGTCAGATCACCGCAAATTTTTCTTAAATAGACACAAATATTTAGACTGTTAACCATTGTTACCCATGGTATCTTGATTAAACAATTTTCTGCTAAATTGCATGACTAATGGTGGTCATATCGGGTTTTAAACAGGTTTATCTGTGCTTACCTTGAAGGGAACTTGAACATATTTACGGATGTCCGAGAGTACAGCTGTTGTGGTCCAGTAGGCTACTTCACAAAAACTTAATAATTTGTCTGAAGTATTAAAAATACCACCTAAAAGATTTTTTTAAGTCTGATAAAATAATATTTTACACAACTATTTTTGTGCAGATTAAGGCACAGTGTATTTTTATCTAAGCATCAAGAAAAACAGAAATAGTTTCATGGGTTCAGATGAATTACTTAGTCAAAACACATGTAAAGGTTTTATTTTTCTGCAGGAATGTCAAGAGAACAACGGCAAATCCTGTATTTCCAAGGAATCAGTGGAAACAGAAAATCTTTTAGGTTGTTTCTTGAATGTAAGTGGGACATTTTAACTGCTTGAGAAAAGGGGGTGACCCAAATAATTGTATGTTGAAATGTAAGAGAGGGGCAGGAAATAATTTTTTTAAATATATTCCACCAACTCCTTTTTTAACAATTTGTGTAAGTTGGTATGTCCTATTTTATTTTTTTTATTTATTTATTGTTTGTTTGTTCGAAATAGATAAATAAATGAAGTGCCCAGCGACCACCCCTAGGCACTTTGATGAGGCGATGGGATTCGGGTAACCCTATAGAAACATAACTCAGTTAGTAAAAAAAAAAAAGACTTTGTTTTTAAAAAAAAAACTTTATAGCTGTGATCATTAACTGTTCAAAGTTTTTAATAATTAATAACAATGATATTCATTTATAATTTTGTTGCTTTTACAATTATGGTACATTTTGTTTCAATCATGAACCGTAAGTCAAAACCATATGATTGAGTCCTTTAGGTTACTTATGTTCAGCGACCAGAAACAGTAAAAGAGAAAAGAAAAAAGAAAAAGTAGTAGCTCGAACATAATACATTGCATCAATATCTATAGAATTTATAAGAAATATTCAGACGCACTGAGGCTGACAGTTCAGGTTGTTTTTATGCTTGGTTCGCCACGGCGCATGCGCCTGTCCAGCCGCTACTACTCTCCATGCACATGCGGACAAATCCCACAACGTGCGGGGCAGAGCAGGGCGCACCGGAGGGAGTGATTAGTTTGTTTTCCAGCTGTCTGCTCTGCTGGCTGTTCTCGCTTTTTATTTATACCCGCGCATCACCCCGGGCTCCGGCAGCAGCGCCTATTTCTGCTGCACAGCCTAGTCCAGACTGACCGGCCGGCCGGCGTGTGTCCGGACTCCACAGCGAGCCATGTCGAAGGAGGAGCCCTGGGTGGGAACAACAACAACAACAACAACAACAGGGCGCGCTGCTGTCCCGTTGCAACGTGCCCCGGCCCATGTCCTCTAACCCGACTACGCCTGCCCCCGTTCAGTTCGGTCCAGTCCATTCCAGGCCAGTCCCGCTTCGAGGCGCGCCCCGATGGCTGATGAGGAGCCCCAGCAGCCGGACCCCGGAGCGGGGAGTCTACCCGGCCTGCTCCCCGGGCTGCAGGGTGCTGAGGCCAGCGCTCTGCAGCTCAGGATCAAGAACTCCATCTGGTGAGGCGTTTTACGCACCGTTTGTGCAAGCATCATGCTGGATTGAACCACTGAGTATTATCCGTGGTTTTATGCTGTTTTAGGGCAACACATGGGGAGGGGAGGGGACTTAAAATGAGTAATACTGCATTTATTGTAGGGTCAACTGTAAAAGTATTTTTGGGGAAACCCCATTGAAACTGGAGATGTATTAACTTTGAATCCTGCATTCAAGTGTGATCAGAGGTGGATAGAGTAGGCTTTTTTTTTTTACTTAAGTAGGAGTAGCACTACTTCAACAAATGCATGCTCAAGTAAGGTAAAAAAAAAAAAAGTAGTCATCCCAAAAATTACTCATGTAAGAGTATAATAGTATTTGGTGAAAGGGTACTCAAGTAGTAACTGATCATTACTTTTGGTTTGATATTTAGAAAAGAATGTGATTAGACAGACATGTGTAAATTATGTATAAATTCCCAGAGAGGATAAATGCTATAGTACCTTCACTTGACCTCCAAGGGGCACAGGAGGAAAATAACAGAATAATAAAGTTTTAGTAAATTCCAGAACTCTCACTTTAACATAAATTATGTCCATCTGTCTCTGGTGCATTTTTGTTTAAAAGCTGCTTGTTCTTCATTGAGCAAAGTAACTGGCGGTTGGTAATAACCCAGTAGTTGTACTCAAGTAAGAGTAGCGTTACTTCAAAGTAATATTACTCAAATAGAAGTAAAAAGTATGGTGCAGTAAAATTACTCCCAGAAATATTTTTTGGCCTCAAAAAAGTTACTCTAGTAAATAAATCTGGTTACTACCCATCACTGGTTTTAGTACAAGGAAAGAGTATGGGAAAATATTTTTTTTCAAAGGCAAAAGGAAATTAATTCCTCTTATTTATATTTGTGTTTGTCATAGTAATATAACTGTAAATACTTAATGTAGTCATTACTATCAAAATATATAACACATTAGCAGCAAATTTGTATTTCAGATAGCAAATTCTAGCTCATTAAAATGTTCTATTAGTGTCGCACAGTTGGATCTGCAAACATCTCTAGAGATGCGTCTGTCAGGCTTCTTGTTGGCTGACACCTATTATTTGACATTTATTATTTTGATGTTTATGTATATATATATATATATATATATATATATATATATATATATATATATATATATATATATATATATATATATATATATATATCTATATATGTATGTGTGTATATATATATATATATATATATATATATATATCTATATATATATATATATATATATATATATACATACACAGTTGTAGCAGGGACCCCTAACTCTAGCCCAATGCATAACAGCAACAATTAGTCAAAGAGAAAATAGTGAGTAATTAGATATAAGCTCAGGTGTGAGAAGGATCAAAATTAGCAAAAGTTAGAAAAATGTTGTCTCAGAGCAGTAACTTGTAGACTGAACAACCTAACTGCCAATTTAAAATCATTTTGTGGCAAACTTAGTCTGCCTGAATCACAAGTCTTCCTATTGCTGTGTAAAGAATAGCTGTAGTGAATGGAAGTGGCTAAAAGTCTCACTTTTACATACAATCAGAGTCTGGCTGCTCTACAGCAACACAAGATGCTGAAACATTATGACATGGACCCCGTCTGTCGTCTTACTGAAACTCAAAAAGTCCATTTACGGTTCCTGTTCTCCTGACATGTTTGGCATGAAAGAGGTCACTCTGAAGCAATGCTACACCTATGATGGATGGAAGGGAAGTCCAAATTCTGATCAGGGTCTGATCATTAGCTCCTGCAGCTAATTGTTGTGGATAAAACCACATAATATTTCATTTAATTACCCAATCCATAGACATAAGCAGACTTTTTTTTTTAGGAAATGTATGTTTTCTCTGCATAGTCACTTATGGGTATTTCAATGGTCTGGCTGTTGACTCTGCTGGAGGTCTCTGTTGTGTCAGAGGCATGAACGTAGCTGTTTCCTCATCCTTGAGGCGTTCCTTTGCTTGAAGCCAAGATTCAGTTTAACACTTTTTTAGATCAGAGAACACTGTTTGTGGTCGGTCTGGAGAGCTCTACCATCTTTTTATACACACAGATTTTACCCACTTTTCCCACGTGTATTAGCCCTTTTAGAAAGTGTAGTTTCTCACTCTATCCTGTCCTCGCTAAGGTAGTGATTATGAATCAATTCACTCTGGTGGTCCTCAAAGCAACGTAGGTGCATTTCTGCTTTGCTGCAACAGGATCTCAGTGCATCAGAAAACGGCTTAAAAATCACCTGCATTTTTCTTAAAAAGTGAAAAAGCCTAACTGTGATCGGTTTACGTTGTTATTATAAAGATTGATAAGGGATGAGATATGGTGCTGAAAATTGATTTGTATGGTAGTAAATAAATTCACTATATTCTTCATGTTATTACTCATGCCATTGCTAAATCAGCTTCAAAAGAGTCGATGTGTGGTGGCTCTTGAACACTGGAACCAGCTGTAGTTGCAGTGTACACAAGTACGGAAATAGCTCTGCTCCAGAATCCTGTCAAGGCTACAGTTTTTCCTCTTGCCATCTACTTTTTTTTTTTAAACATTTTCCTTCCACTAAACCTTCCATTAATATGCTTGGCTGCAGCAAGCTGTTTAAGGCCAACGTCTTTAACAATGACTTTTTGTGACTTGCCTGGTGAATGCCTGTCTGCTAGAAATCTGGCAACTCAGCAGCCTTCCCCACGATAGAGCTGGGCATAACTTACATTTCTGTGTAAAAGTTGTTTGTGTATTTTTCTTATAGAATATTTTTGTTTTGTGAAAAGACAGATTTTTAAAAGTTCCCATTGGTTTAACTCATAATCATAAAAGGTTAGAGAAATGAATGAATGAAAAACAAAAAAAGAAACTGTGACTAATGAATTTGTACAGCGAGTGGTTATCACTGCTTGATTCTCATACTTCAATTTATTGAGATGCACCTGCACATGGCAGTGATTTTACTATTTGTGATGTAGGTTTATAGTTTATGTTTTTAGACTTTGCTTAATCGTAAATGAAAAGGATCAAGAACAATCTGAATAAGGACAGCTCTTGTGTCTGCATTGTTTGATTTTCATCTCTCATAAAGCAGGCATACGTAATCAACTGGTGAATTTAGCGTTTAACCTTTCTAACACCAGTTGCTTCTTTTTCACAAACAACACATTAAATATATTAAAATAAAAACCAAATTAAGCTTGATTTAAAGATTACAACTGATCGATTGCTTGTTTATTGGTTGTATTAAATCGTTTCAGTAAAACCTGAAACAGAGCAATGCGGGTTTGTTGCTTCATGTAAGCAGCGATGGCATACGTCTGTGTTTGCTTTTACTCAAGGCCATGCTCTGACCTTTTATTTCCGACTGAAATCAAGGAGCCAGAAAATACCAAAAGGCTGAGTGACCAGAAACAGTTCGGGGTTCAAATGTGTCTAGGACCAGTACGCCTCATGGAAGACACATGACTCAAATGGTGCTAGTTGTCAAATGGCGTGCAAATATTGCAAATGTTTTCTGCTAAAAAAAAAAGAAAAAAGGATGAAACAAATTGAGGTTCAAGTAAATTTTTCAGTGTAGCTCTGCGGTACTTGCTGAGGTGCGTTGCCTCTCAGAATGAATTGCAACCGTTGCATCACTTCTTTATTTCCCCGACTGAACCCTTGCTAAACATTTCATCAGGTGTCGTCCAGTTTACCTGCCAACTCTACCTCACAAAGAGCTTAATGACGGGCTTTCAGCAGGGGGAAGTCCTCGGCCCCCTGGTAACAGTGCATTAAAGTGAACTGCTTGTGTCACGGCTTAGAGCGTCTCCCGACTCTGACCCGCCCAACGACGCTGAGTAAAAGTCTTTAACCCTCGGCGGCCTTCTGTCACGGAGTCAACAACCGCCTGATTGGTCCACGGATAAAGATGAGAACTGCCGCTCACTTAAATGCTCTTAGGAGAATAAATGTTTCAAGGATTTTTTTTATCGCGGTGTTCTATTTCTTCCGACTCGACCTAGTATATTTGATGAAAATACAGCGCTGTAGGCAGAAGCATAGCCTACTGGTAGTAGCCAACAATACTGTTATCTTAGATAATTGAGTTAGTAGCTTATTTAAGACTTAAATTTAAAATGTGTGAAAACAGTGCTGTAAAAGGTATATTCTAAATTGGAGATGTCTTTCTTTTCTTTTTTTCTTGTTAGAGCATTAAACATTTCAATATCTGAAAAAGGTAAGTAAGATGAGTAAATACAGCAAACGTTTCAAATAATCACTTTATTTAAACCCTCTGCCGGCTGCCGTCAACCTTTGTAAAAATTGGCAGTGTGGTTTTTTTCACCGTTGAGGAATTTTCTCCTACTCTTTGCAGAATGGTTTTAATCAGCTACACTAAAGGGTTTTTGACCATGATATCCTGGCTTAAAATCATTCCAAATGCATTTTTGTCTGGGCTTTGAATAGACCACTCCCAAAGCGGCATTTTGAGTTGTTTTTCTTTAGCCAATCAGAGGTGGCCTGGCTGGTGCGCTTTCAAGCAGCTTGAGGTCACAAACAGATGGCTGGACGTTCTGGTCCAGGTTTTTTCTGGTAGAGAGCAGAATTGATGGTTTTATCAATTATAGCAATCTGTCCAGATCCTGAATCAGCAAATCTGCCCCAGACCTTCATACTACCACCGCCAGAATGATGTTCTTTTTCTGAAAATGCTGGGATAATTTTAATCCAGAACAGGTAACACACTTTCCACAAAGTTCTACTTTTGTCACCTCAGTCCAGAGAATATTTTTTACTAAAAGTATTAGATTATTGTTAGCAGTGGTTTTGGCCTTGAAACTCTCCCATGGATGCATTTTTCTTACTCAGCCTCTTTCTTACTGTTGCATCATGAACACTGATGACAGTAACTGAGGTAAGGTCTACCGTGCTTTAGATGATGTTCTGGGTTATCCTCCAAAGTGCTCTTTTGAAATAAATTTATGGGCTTCCCACTTTTGGGAAGTTTTCTCCGCTGTTGTGTGTTTTGCGGACATTGGCTCTGACTGCGGTCTGCTGGGCTCCCAAAGCCTGAGAAATGTCAGTGAGTTTTATTCTGATCTATTCTTAATAATTTCTTTGGATTGAAACACAGTGTTTTGGCATTTGAGATCTTTTAGCCTGCTTCGGGTTGTCAGATGGGTTCTGTTTATGTTATCTCTTGATTCTTCAGGTCTTAGTGTGACTAGTGAACTTGAACTCAGCTTAAATATGAATATTTATATTCACAATGATTTCATAATTTAAAAAGAGATAGGATTACCTTTTCACGCCCAGCTTGATTGGATAACTTTATTCCTTTAATAACTCAAATCATCATTTGAAAACTTTAATTTGCTTGAAATTTTGTCAATCTGAAATTTTTTGTCACATCACCAAACGTGCAAAAATATGTTTTTTTATATTGTTCTGCTGACATTGCATTGTAACGAAAAAGACACAGGGCAGGTTTCCTCAGTGACTGTCAATGAACATCTGGTTCCTGATTGAAGGAACGTCTCCAGCCCTTAAGAACGTCCGTTTGTGTGTTTCTTTCATTTCACTCGACGTGTGTTCCTGTCAGTGGGATAGACAACCTGAGAGATGGTAGAGGGAGGGTCATTACATACCGAACATTCCTCTGCTTTATAAATAAATACTGTTTAGGAACAAGATCTCATGTTACAATAGCTTCATGCTAATTTCTACTTTGCGTTTGTTTCACAGCAAATCTGTCCAATCAAAAGTGGAAAACATCCTGGTGAGTACTTTATGTGTTCCCCAATGAAAGTCACATCAGTCATCAAGTTTGATAGATGTTTCAACTAGATGACCAAGGGTTGTTTACGTAATCCATTGTTTAGGTTTACCTCTGATTTTCACATTGTAGCTTTTTCAACATTATTATATATAGTTATGAAAAATCTGGTGTTTCCAAGTCTGGAAAAGTTCATCCATCCGTCCATCCATCCATCCTTCTGTCCATCTATCTCTTCAGTTTGCTGTCTTTGTATTTGCCATATCTGCAGCCTGACCCCAGAACAAATAGGGGCCACTAATTCATAGTAAATTTTAGTATTTTGTCTAAATTAATATCTTTTTTTGTCTCCTTTTTAAAGATGTGACATTAACCAAAAATGTGGAAATGTATTGGGTTAAAAAAAGGAACTTTTCTTAGATATTTCCATTAATATCAATTAGAATTTACACGTATGCTTAAGGAAAGTTTAAAAGGGACCCATAATGCTTTATTTTAAACAAGTTACAATAGGTCTATGGGCTTTACTAAACATGTTCATTACTTTTTTTGCACACAATTGTTCTCAGATAATGAGATTTTTACCACCTTAGTTCCACCTCTTTTGAGCACCCTTCAGAATGAGCTATTATTAGGGTTCTGTCAATTTTATGCAAATAAGATGAACTCAGTGTTTATATTCACATTTTGTACACGTGAAAATGGCTGCAAACCGTTCCACACTGGTACAACAGTACATTTTATATAGGACATTTTTTGACCAATCTGTATAATCTGACCCAATCTGTGTAATGTGATTGAACTTGACTTTGGAAAGTGCCTTGAGATGACATGTTTCATGAACTGGCGCTATATAAATAAAACTGAATTGAATTGAATCTTTGACGCAGAGTCAGATCCAGAAGCTGAACTGGAGCCTCCTGCAGAAGCAGCAAGGATACAGCAACAGTTTCTGAATAGTAAGCTTCTAAATGGACACCATTGTTAGAGTTAGCTTGTGCTAAATGATAAATCACATTCAGCTGCTGAACCAGCTGACGAAGTGGGCAGAGCTCCATTTGGGCTGCCAGGTGAGGGGCAGTGCCCTCTGATCCAAGGCTGTAACAACTTAGATGGTCAGAGCAGGGGATTGAACCGCCAACCACCGGTTACAAGACAAGCTCCCTAACTGTTGCCCCGAAAAAGCCGTAGAGACCCAAATGAAAGTACAAAAACATGCAAAAATGGAATTTTGTATAATAGGTCACGTTTAAGTCATAGGTGTGATTTGCCAGGAAAGTCCGATCTCTGGTCTTGGACTAATGTCACCCCAGAGTTAAACGTTTTTGCAAATAGGAACAGGGAAAGGAAGAAAGAAGCGAAAAAGGAAGTGACATCGTAATTTATTTTGTTTTATTGCGTGAAACCTGCTGACAAACAATCACCTCCTGGAATCATTTGTATTCATCAGTGCCACATTATTCCTTTTACCTTAAACCAGGGGGGGAAAACTGGGGGCTTGTTCAGAGGATGGATATGTTGTAAAAAGGAGCCGTCCTGGGAAACATGTTAGCAGCAGAAGATTTTGGTTCAGCCCGCAGACTGTCCTGCCCCACAGGAGCCTGTCTGCCTGTCTGTCTATTTGTCTGCAGCTGGGTACTGCAGGGAGCATGTGCACAGTGTGGTGTGTTGCATTCACAGCACATCCCACACAGCAGCAGTCAGTGAAGAGCTCACACAGCCGCTGTTCTGTGTGTGTGAAATCTATGACTCCAGAACATTTAACCTCTTTTTAAGCTGTAAGGACAAAACAACCAAGTTAGACATATTAGCAGGGGGAGTCAGGATTGCTAAAGCTGGACCAGAGACAACCCAGACAGATCACCAATCCACAGGGCCAACATAGACACACCTAATTTAACAGATGTGTGTCAGCAACATTTATCGGCATCCATGGCAAAAACACATGAAAAACCTGAAGATTAAGTAATCTTTTAATTATGATGATGATAATTATTATTATTATTATAGTTACCTTTGAAGCTTTGAAGGGCATCGTAACACCCTTCTCTCGTATTTGTTGCAGCATTCTACATATTTATATGTGTATATATATATATATATATATATATATATATATATATATATATATATATATATATATATATATAATTTTAATTTATACTCAGTACTCTGAGATGTTGTGTGTTGTGGACAGTTAACTTTGTAAATCCATTTGCTTTACTTCATAAATGATGTTTTGACTGACAGTTGGTTTCAAGTTTTGTTGCATCATGAGTCCCCAAATGTTTTACCGTCTTGTACTTTTTCAGCTTTTGTCTTTTTATATCTGACTTTTTCAGGTACAAACCTGCACTGGTTTACCACATTAGTCTGTTTCCTAACTGAGTATTTTCAAACTTGTGTTGGCGAGGTTTCGTACCCTATTTCAACAAACGATTATTAAAAGTTGTTTTCTATTATCTACTCATAGTCAGCTGTAATGAAATGGGAATGATTTGACTCCAGCAGGAGGCTATGGGTAGTTATTTTGGTTTGATCATAATCAGTATTTGATAAAAGTTAACTGGCCTCAACAGGGTTTACAACCACAATTAATTCAAATTAGGTGTAATTTAAAACCTTTTTCAAAATGATGTACAATTAAATTAAAGCACAAGTGATATTTGAGTATTTTTATGACTGTTTACTTCCATCATTGATCACAAATGATTAACTGACAGAAGAAATAAACTCATATTCACAAGTTAAATAAAGTTCACAAACGACACGTTACACACAATATTCTGTTTCTACAGGACTGTGCCTCATATACTGTTGTTAAACCTTAATCTGTTTTAATGGGAGACAATCTTATAGATCAATACCCAGTACTTCGTAATTACAAAGTGGAAGGAAGATAATAGATTGTTTTCAAATCTTAACAAATAAGAATCTGAAAAGTCTGGTGTGTGCATATATATGTATCTGTCTTTACTCTGGTAACCCTAGATAGAATCCAATGCACCTACAGTAGTTGCCTTCATAAGTCACCTAATTAGTCAATAGAGTCCCCCTGTGTGTAATTTAGTCTCAGGTTATATCCAGTTGTTCTGTTAAGGCCTCAGAGGTTTGTTAGAAAACATAAGGGAACAATCCTCATCATGAAGACCAAGGAACACGTCAGACAGTTCGGGTCAGTGTAAAGCATGTTTAGGTTGTACAAACATCGTTTTAGCGATCTGGGAACTCTGACTGTTAAGTTCTCATCAGCTTGACAGCCTGCGGGCTAAAACTGTCTCTATGGCGGCTGGTTTCTGTAAATAGCTCTCAGTAGCGCCACCCTGAAGGTAAAAGTCCAAACAGTTTGTGTCCAGGATGTGTGGGACCTGCTGAGATGTTAGCCGCTCATTTCCTGACCCTAGACCTGGATAAGTCCCGGATGGAGGACAGGTCATCCCTGAGAATCCCCTCTGCAAACCCAAAAACAAACGCAAAACAGACTGAATTATGGCAGTGTAGAAGAGGACCAGCAGCTACTGTGGTTCCTTGGACCCTGAAGTGATTCACGGCTGATACAGTGCTGTTCGGGATGGTGAGGCGGTGTGTGGGGTACTCTTCGGAAGTGAGTTGAGTGGGTTTAGCTCGGTGGACCAGCTGATCCACTTCTTGTCTGTATGCAGACTGGTCGTCGTCGTCCTGGATCGGACCGATGACAGTGGTGTCATCTTTAAACTGCTGGAGTTTCATTGATGGGTCCAATGAGGTGCCGTCATTTTTGTACAGGGAGAGAACACTCCCCTAGGGGGCGCTGGTGCAGGAGAACATGTTCCCCAGCCTCACCTGTTGCTGCTGGTCAGTCAGGAAGCAGAGGGTGCAGCAACAGGCCTGTGATGCTTCAGCACTAGTCACATCAGGTCAGGGCGACTGGTCTGTAGTCATTTAACCCCGTGATGGTGCGTTTCTTGGAGACCAGGATGGTAGCGGAGCGTTTGAAGCACCGAGGAAACTCACATAGCTCCAGAGGCTTGTTGAAGGTCCAAGTGAACTCTATGCGTCGCGGAAAACCAACACTGCACAATATGCTGAGCACAGCGTCCCCCCTGGTGGAAAACTGTGGCGGTAGCATCATGCTGGGAGGATGTTGTTCGCCAGTAGTGACAGCAAAGCTGGTCGAATGTGATGGGAAGATTGAGAGAGACAAGGCAATCCTGGAAGAAAACCTGTAAAAAGACTCGGGAATGGAGTTTCACAACAAATACTAAAACAGCCATAGCTACTAATTGTTTAGCTCAAAGGATATACATGTGTTTGAATGGCCTAGTCAAAGTTTGGACCCAGGGAGGCTTAATATAAATGCAATCCACACTTTCAGATTTTCATTTGTAAAAAAAAATGTAAAACCTCTTTCTTCCACTTTATGGTTGTCCTCTACTTTGTGTTGACCTATCACATAAAATGCCCAAAAAGTACATTCAAGTTTTTGCTAAAAAAACAAAATGTAAAATAAGTCACTGTATTAGTGCATTTTTCAAAGGCTTCTACTTCACATTTAAAGGCGCAGAGAATAAAATCTTTTGACATTTTGTTGAGTTGAAAGTTGAGCACCGAGGTTTGTGATGGTCCTGTCATTTAAAGCAAACCGTTCCAAATTCACAGCAATCTGCATATTAACAAGCATCGGATTTGGTCTCAACCCTCACATCCAGGCAGCTAATATCTGCTGACTGACTGGAAGGTGAAACACTGCTTTCATCATCTTTTTTCCTCTTTGTTTTTTTATGTCTACAGCAAGATGTGGAGAAGTTCTCAGACATTGAAAAACTCTACCTCTACCTCAAGTTGCCTACGGGTCCCAGCAGCAGTGCAGAGAAAAGGTGAGACCTCACCTGTTGGAAGGTGCTGCACGTTGAAGAACATTAGAGCAATGACGATTCATGATCAATAGACTGGTCAAAGGAATACTGAGGGCTTTCATGGGGTTTAATCAGTCAGTTACCGTGCATCTTTGTAATTTATGAATCCCTGACCTCCATCTTTTCTCAGTGACCAGAGCGCCCTGTCGTCCAGCCGCACTCAGCAGATGCACGCGTTCGGCTGGATCCGCGATCATCTGGAGGAATACCCGGAGACCTCTCTTCCCAAGCAGGAGGTCTACGATGAGTACAAGTACGTACAGCCAGAGCAAGCAAAAGACTTTCTACTGTAGAAATCTACTTATTTTAGTCCCACGTTTAGATTTTTGACGTCTATTTAAAACTTGTAGAATTCACAACGCATAGAGCACCTATAAATCAGCTCACTTTTGTTTTTTTTGTGTTTTCGCTTTTCTTTGTGCAAACACCTAACAGTGTTTGTGCTGCGTCCTGGCCCACATTACTGCAGGCTAACGTGTCAGTATAAATAGATGCAGCAGGCATGAGAATCACAGAGCAGCATGTGTTGGTAATATTAGAATGGAAAATCTGAGACAGCCATTGAAAAGCTCTGACAGTCTTATATAACTTTCTTCTTTTTTTTTTATCTATTTATCTCCACCAGAACAAAAATACAGCGGCGTCCAGAAACATTGGCGCCTTCAGGACAGGCAGCTAAAAAAAAAAGAGACTAAAAACATGTAACACGGTTAGTTTTTGTGTGATGGCTACAGGGTTTATCTAAACGAAAAGCAACAACATCTAATGATCAATAAAAAACAAACAGTGCAGAACTCCTGGGGAAATTTAGAGACCTTTGCGACTCTAACTGTGGAGTCTTTACGTATGTTTTGGGACCTGAGTAGTGCTGCCAGTTGTCTCACATCGTCTCATACATCTTCACGCCGATAGATATGCAGTAATACTGACATGGGGAGGCTGAACTCAGCGCAGTGTTCCTACACAGTCTGCAAATTCATTTCAGAATATTCCAAGCTAGGGTCAGTATGGAAAACAAAATATTGTAAAATGTAGGAAATATTCATTTTCAGACTTTATTCACTGTCTTTCTGTCAAACCGTTGTCTTTCCTTCTGTCCTTTCTTCAATGTCCTTTTTTCATTGTGTCCATTTTTCTTTTCCTCTCTCACTATCTTAGCCCTCATAAACTTCTTTCCTTTCTGTCTTGTATCCTTCCTTCTTTTGTTCCTTCCTTCCTTAATTTCCCAATTAATTCTTTCCTTTCTTCCCATTTTCCTTTCTTCTGCCCTTCTTTTTATCATTCTTGCCTCCTTGCATCCTTCCTTCCTCCCTCTTGTCTTTCATTCCTTGTGTCCCACCTTGCTTCTTGTTGAAATTCCTTCCTTATCTTCTCATGTCCTTCCTTTCTTGTGTTTGTCTTGTTTCCTTCTGTCCATCCAACTATCCTCCCTCTGATCCTTATAATGTCTGCTATAAATTCATAGCTAAGTTCAGTTTTTTATATTTTACAGTAGTTGTAAAGGACCCTAACCCAACTCTAAATAAAAGATGTGGATGGTCACTGACAAAAAACACTGGAATCTATTAACTTCTAATACAAATACTGAACAATTTATTCAGCTTTTTTTGCTTATAAGAAACTCTATTAAAATATGCATAAACAAATATATTTTTTTTCAAACTTCTGTATGCCATTTATAAAATAATGACAGTTAAACAGTGAATTTATGTGTAACAAATCTGAAACATGAGAGTTGAAAAGCGTTAGCCATGTTTCCATCAGTGTTTTTTTATGTGCATGAAGAAAATTTGAAATGATTCCCCCAATTTCACAAAAAAAAAAAAATTACACTCACTTAAGGTGGTTTTTGCCTTTTCCCAAAAAGACATAATGTGCAAAACAGGATATAGAAATACATTTGTTGAATAAGCTCTGATGTAGCAAACTGGGAGTTGTTTCCACTGGAGATGAGCCTGATAGCTAAAGGATCTGCCTCCCATTCTACTTTTAGAGACTCTAGGAACCACCAGCAGACCTGCAGTCTGAGAGCGAAGTGCTTTGTTAGGAACATACGGGGTAATCAGAGCTCTGATATATGATGGAGCTTGATTATTAAAGGCTTTATACGTTAGAAGGAGAATTTTAAATTATATTCTTGATTTAACAGGAAGCCAATGAAGGGAAGCTAAAATTGGAGAAATATGATCCCGCTTGTTGATTTTCATCAGAAATTTTGCTGCAGCATTTTGGATCAGTTGAAGACTTTGAACTGCATTTTGTGGACTTCCTGATAGTAAAAAAATGACAAGAGTCCAGCCTTGAAGTAACAAATGCATGGACCAGTTTTTCAGCATCAGCCCTGGACAGAATATTTTGAATTTTGCCGATATTCCGGAGGTGAACAAAGGAAACTGGAAACCTGTTTAATATGGGATTTAAATGACATGTCTTGGTCAAAAATAACAGCAAGATTTTTTACTTTATTACCAGAGGCCAAGTTAATGCCACCCAGATTAAGTGATTTATTAAGAAGTTTATTTTTTGAGGACATACATTAACACATTATTAAAACTACCAAACTTAACATCTTCAATACTCCCCTGAATCTCCTGAGCCCAAATAATTTGATGAAGATCCTGCTTGAAGAATTATACAGTCACATGTGAAAAACAGATGATTCAAATCCTTAGTGACCTTCTCACAAAATACACAATTGTCTGCATTTATTTAAAATGTTGGTCCTTAGGAATGTATTAGTTGGGCATATTATATTTATAATTTTAAAATGAATTTCTCTTATTTTTGAGAAAAGAGGAGAGGTTAGATATTTAGATCTAATCTTCTTAATTTGTACTCTGTTGACGTTCCTGAAGATTTATTCCCTTTTAGGCACAGTATGTGGATAGGCTGCTTCTTATTAACTGCTTGTTACATTTGACACAAAAATAAATTTTTGAATCGAGCATTTTCCGCAAGACACCAGACCATTTTTGGTCAGATGTGTGGTCCAAGCTAGTTTGAAACCTCTGCTTCCTGTTTATTACAGCCATGCGTAACATCAACTACTCTCTGCGTAGCTGGGTAATTCGCTCCAAAGCAGTGGATGGAAACACGTCGAATTCACATTTTCTTTGTTGTTGTTTTTTTGTGGCATTTTAATAGTTTGCTCAAAATTTGCATGACCTAGCTGATGCCTGGCAAAAAATATTCACACTTCTTTTCATACCCATACAAACTTCTCTACATTCTGTCACATTACAACAAAAAAACTGTAACTATATATTATTGGGATTTTAAAAAGTGTGAAATGAATCTATACTCTGCTCTCCCAAGTCAATCTTCGGTAGAGTCACCTCTCTCTACAATTACAGCTGCAAGTGTTTCGGGGTATTTCTTAATTAGCTTTGCACATCTATGGGGTGATTTTTTTTATTTATTTTTTCCCGTTCTTTGTAAAATAAGTTATGGTCCATCAAATTGGATCAAGCACATCGATTCCAAGGTCTTGTCCACAGATTCTTATTTTGATTTAGGTCTGGACTTTGACTAGGCCAGGGGTGTAATTCAGGCGTGTTGGACCAGGGACACATCTAAAAGGTTGCAGGATACCGGTCCTCGTGGACTGGAGTTTGACACTGTTGGATTAGGCTGTTCTAACACATAAATATGCTTTGATCTAAACCAACACATTGTTACTCTAGCTGTGTGTTGATTGACCCAGATTTTGTTTGGAGGTATCAGAGTAAAGATGGGGTTTAATATACATTTACACCACACTATTGAAAACCGTCTTTCATTTATAATCATGCTCTGCTTTGTGTTGGTCTATTTCAACCACTTGCTAGTTAAAATACATTGAGTTTTGTGGTTTTAATGTGACAAAAAGAGAAATGTTTTACATAACTTTGGGGCAAGAAGCCACGGGATCACTTTGTTACTCCTTTACTTTTATCATATATGATTTTCTTGTGTATTTCAGGAGCTTCTGTGACAATCTTAACTACCACCCGCTGAGTGCTGCAGACTTCGGGAAGATGATGAAGAATGTCTTTCCGAACATGAAGGCGCGTCGTCTTGGCATGAGAGGGAAATCTAAATATCCTTTACTGGAATGGAGCGTACTGTACCGCTCTGGCCCATGTCTGTCTGTATGTGTGTGTCTGGCCTCAGACCATCTGCTGCAAGCGTTCATAAGCTCTCTAAATATAGACGTGAAATGAAATGAAGCCCCCCTTCTGCCTCAAAGGCACAAGCAGAATACAGAGACCCTCTGGGGGGGGGGGGGGGGGGGGGTAGTCTGTGATCTTGACCTTCAAGCGTACTCATGCCTGTTGAGCCTGTGACGTCAAACCGCTGTTTGGTTTGTGTTCATGACCTTCATTGAGGTTAATATCATTATCTCTGAGGAAGGTGGGGTCATATATCTTCAATTTCGTCAAGTGGTGAAAAAAACATGTTGGCTAGCTAAAGGGAGTCTGCTTTTTAGCTAAAAGCTACTGAAAACCAGGAGAAAAAGCGGGAAAATGAATAAATACTGTCGTTTGGGAGTGATCGTTTTATATCAAAATTGGCTAATTATTTTTGAGTGAGTAAAATATATGAGATTCATTAGTCAAGATTAATCTTAAAACTACAGTTTTAAGTTGGCATATGGGTGTAAACTACTTAATATTTCACATTTACTAGACAGTACATCTGTAATCTGATACACCCTTCCTACACACCTAAAAATAATAATGCTGCTTGGACATTAAGTCCTTTATTTGTTTGTGGAAAACATTTCTGTTTGGCTCAATTTGAGGCCCACGATTAGTATTTCAGATATTATTTGCAACCATTTACCTGCTCGGTCTGGTAAACTATTTAGAAGACAGCATTGGTTGTGATAGACTACCAGATTTGTAGGATTGTCCTGAACCAAATCTCAATGGACGTTAAGCGCAGCAAGTCCTGGACGTTTTCATGATACCACTAAGCTTGCATTTTGCTTTCTTTAATTCAATTCAATTCAATTTTATTTATATAGCGCCAGTTCATGAAACACAGTCTTTACAAAGTCAAAATCAATCATATTATACAGATTGGTCAAAAATGTCCTATATAAGGAAACCAGTTGATTGCATCAAAGTCCTGACAAGCAGCATTCACTCCTGGAGAAGCGTAGAGCCACAGGAAGAGTCATCTGCATTGCACATGGCTTTGCAGCAATCCCTCCTACTGAGCAAGCATGAAGCGACAGCGGAAAGAAAAACTCCCCATTAACGGGAAGGAAAAACCTCCGGCAGAACCGGGCTCAGTATGAACGGTCATCTGCCTCGACCGACTGGGGGTTAGAGAAGACAGAGCAGAGACACAAGAGAGACAAACAAGCACAGAAGCACACATTGATCCAGTAATCTGTTCTACATTAGATGATAATAGCGGGTGATCTGTCTTCCCTGGATGATGTCACAGTTAACAGAACGCCAGACCAGATGTACCTACTATGAAGAAAAAAAGAGAGAGAGCAAAAAGTTAAAAGCTGAAATGACAACAGTTATTTCAATGCAATGCAAAACTGGAGAACAGTAGAAATCAGTAGAGTGAGAGAAATAGGCCTTGATGTCCTCCGGTAGCCTAAGCCTATAGCAGCATAACTACAGTGATAGCTCAGAGTAACATGAGCCACTCTAACTATAAGCTTTGTCAAAAAGGAAAGTTTTAAGTTTAGTCTTAAAAGTAGACAGGGTGTCTGTCTACTTGCCTTCAGATCTCACCTGATTCATAAAGCAGAGTCCATCCGTGTGTGATTTAATCTCAGAGTAAATCCAGCTGTACCGTGAAGGCCTCGGAGGTTTGTTAGAGAAGATTAGCGAACAGCAAGATGAAAACCAAAGAAAACAGCAGACAGGTCAGTGATAAAGTTGTGGGGAAGTTTAAAGACGTATCAGATCAGGAAACAGTTTGCCAAGGTTCCAACGTTTCACTGGTCTCTTTCAATCCATCATCCAAAAATGGATAGCGTGGCCACAAGTTTAACATTTCTGGCCTATACGCAGAATCCTATTTGTGAAGGAAAAGTAACTCATAATCCCCATGGTAAAACAATTTTGGTGGATGCATCATGCTGTGGGGAGGATTCTTAAAAACGTGTCTTTAATTACTTCTTAAAATGCAGCGTCAGAAAGTTTCTTGTACAATTTCCCTTTGAAACTGCTGTTTTGGCCTTAACGCGGGTTTACATATTGCTACAGTGGACTAAGAAAGAGACCGTTTGTCCACATGCCATCTTTACCCACTCTGGAGCTCCATAAATCAGCAGACGGAGTAAGCACACCAGAGTTTTCCTTTATTTATTATAGTTCTGGAGAATCCTTTAGTCATTTGTGCTCGCCGGTATAACTCCATGTGCTTTGTGCGGCTTCAGTGCGACGCCCTGGAGTCTCCATGCCATGTGGGGGGCATCAAGGAGGATGTGCGATTTGCAGCCTGTGACCTGGTGTGCGAATGGGCTCAGAAGGTGCTGAAACGCCAGTTTGATGCCGTTGAAGACTTGGCTCGCTTTCTAATCGACAGCCACTACATCAGCAACAAGTCTCTGGCAGCTCTCACTTTAATGAGCGGCTCAGCAGCAGGTGAGGAAGTTAAAGCTAAAGCCTAAAAGTAGGTGGCAGAGACACCTAGCGGCAGCTGCCTGCTACTGCACTCACTGCCTTTTGTGCATTGATTGAAATTTGATTAATTTTGTCAGTTAATTTTTTGACTTAAAGTATTTGCACAATAATGGTAATAAAATAGTTTTAGGCTGCACACATTTTACATGTTTTAACTGACTGTAACGAACGTTTATACTCTAGTAGGCAAAAAAAATGTGCTTATTTTTTACTGTTATAAAAAAAAAACATAGAACACCAAGTTATTGTCACAGCTTCTGCATATGAGGTATGTCTTTAAAATCGCGCTGTGTGTCTCCAGAGGTCAAACCTCAGCAGACCGTCTCAGCCTTCGCACCCACAGCCGAAGCTCAGCCTTTCCAGCCTCAGGGGAAAATGTTTTCGTCGCCGTCCGTGGATGCAAAGCAGCAGCTGCAGCGGAAGATCCAGAGGAAACAACAGGAGCAGAAGATGCAATCTCCTTTACTGGGAGAAGAGCAGGCTAAGAGGATGCTGGACAGCGTGGCTTGTGGCAGCCCCAGCCCGCCCTCGCCTCAGCCGGCCATAGGCATAGTGGTCGCTGCTGTCCCGAGTCCCATCACGGTAAGAAATTAGGACTTTCAATTTGTCTCTGCATTTTTCATACACTTAACTGAGGAAAAAAAAATGCTAATTTTATAAATCAGAAGTAACGTGGCACATGATTCATAATGATTTTATTCTTTCTCTCACAAAGTTGTTTTTAATATAAAAGTTAATGAACTGAAAAATGATGATCCTTTCTTTTAAACCTCAAATTCAGATTTAATTCTAATAAAACTTTTAGAAAATATCATTAGACGTTTGCAATAACAACATTTCCTACCTCGCTGTTTTGCATGTTTGGACAATATTAGGAAAAGTTGCGATATGTGATAATATTACTAATTGTTGTGATAACGACATGGCTTGCAATGTCTTTCTACTTTAGGACCCCCAGATAATAAGCACTCTTTCCACCTACTAAATACAAAAACATTCATAATTTCCATCTCAAACACAAGGTTTTCATGAAAAGGTTGCCTCTTTCCGACTTGTGAAGTTTTGGCAATGCAACAACGTATCTTTAGTTTCTTATCAACTTTACCACCTTTTAATCTTCTTTTTATGCTGCATCAAACAACAAATGTCACCAAACATATCCGAGGCACTGAAAGCATGAATGCAGGGGGATTAAATAATCAGCCAGCACAGCTGAAGTCTAGAAAATAACTTTGAAAGACCTTCAGGTGTGGCCCAATGGAAGCAAAACATAGCAAAATGAGAAAAAGCTTTTGCACAAGCACACATTGCAATGTCGTTTTGCAGGATTCAAAAGCATCCATCCCCACTTTGCCCTTTTCACACTTGTTTTCAAAGATTCTTTATTGTCACCAAGGTGAAATTTCTTTTAGGCCACGCCAGCTAGGAGTACACACAAAAGACAAACAAACAAACAAACAGGTGATGAACAAGGGTTACAGTGTCCCCCCCCCCCATTATAGCGTTCAAAAGATAAACAAAAAAATTAAAAGAAGATTCAAAAGTTTGTATGAACTAGTTGTTCTTCATGAGTCATATATAACGAATAATGAGGTAATAAGGTGCTTTTGTGCAATAATGATTTGAGGCTTCATTTTACAGAAATTTGCATTTAGATATTCTGAGACAATAGTGTGCAAATAGGTAATACCATTAATGTGACGATGTTACTGCATATTTGCAATTTTACTTTAGTACCAAAAAGATCACCGTATTTTATTAGGATTTCATGTGATAGAACAAAGACAACGTAGTACGTATTTGTAAAGTGGAAGGAAAAGGATGCTTGATTTTCCACATTTTTACAAATAAAGATCTGAAAAGTGTTGAGACCCCTGTCTCAATATTCAGTTGAACCACCTTTGGCTGCAGCTGGCTTCAAGTCTTTTGGGTGTGTGACGCCCAACTTTTCCCTGATTTTTATTTCCCAAATGGCCCAAGCTCAGTCGGATTGGACCACATGTCTGAAGTTGGAGTTAGGTCTGGACTTTGACCGAGGCTATCGAGTTGTGGATCTGGCTGCGTGTTTGGAGTCATCGTCTTGCTGGAAGATTTGCCTGCTCCTCACTCTCAAGCCTGTTTCAACTTCCAACAGGATTTCCCCATATTTCCCTTCGTCGACCTTCCCATCAACTGTAACCAGCTTCTCTCGCTGAAGAAGAGCATTCTGATGCCGCCACCACTGTGGGGATGTAGTGTTCAGGGCACTGTGTAGTTTTCCTCTGCAGAGCATTTTGCTTGTAGGCCAAAATGTTCAGATTTGGTCTCATATGACCAGAGCACCTTCTTTCACAGGTTTGTGGCCTGAGGCAAACTCTAAAACTATTGCTCTTCTTATGGCTTTCTTTAACAAGGTTTTTATTTCTAACCACTCCTCCGTAAATTCCACTTTTAGGTATTGCTCTACAAATCGGGACCTCATTAGGAGATTCTCCAACTTGAGCGGTGGGTCTTTGCAGCACCTCCAGAGTTACCATGGACCTCTTGGCTGCTACTTTGGTTTATGCTCTCCTTGCCAATATTACATATAGGTGAATGATTAGGTCACTTTAAAGGCACCTGCTGGCACTGGATTTTATTTAGCGGCATCACAATAAAAGGGGTTTAATACAGATTCTTGCCACACTTTCCAGATTTTTATAAAAAAAAAAACTTTCGAATAAAATGCATCCTTTAATTTCCACTTAACAGTTCTGCACTAACTTCTGCTGGTCACATAAAACCCAGTAAAATATATAAAGGTTTGTGGTGGTAGCATTATAAAGTGGGACCAAAAGAACCAAAAAGAGGTAGAAGAAAATGTGCTTATGATTGTGTTTTTTGTGTTTAGTTGCAGAAGAGCGGGCATCTGATGTCTTCGAGTTCTGTGGGGACAGTGGAGACTTAGACTTAGACAACTTTATTTGTCATTTTGTATGCACAGAGTGCTTGAAAAATCACAGTGAGTTGCAGTAAATTACAGTAAAT
This sequence comes from Fundulus heteroclitus, assembly GCF_011125445.2. Lineage (NCBI taxonomy): Eukaryota > Metazoa > Chordata > Actinopteri > Cyprinodontiformes > Fundulidae > Fundulus > Fundulus heteroclitus. The sequence goes on from NC_046364.1 coordinate 31,317,927, forward strand.
TACAGGATAAGGTGCAGCGGTGATTTATGTAAACAATTGAAATGTAAACAATGCAGGGGAAATAGTGAGCGATTTCATAGTGTGAAACCAAGTGTGGACCAAAAGAACCAAAAAGAGGTAATAAAAAATATGCTTATGATTGTGTTTTTTGTGTTTAGTTGCAGAAGAGCGGGCAGCTGATGTCCTCGAGTCCTGTGGGGACGGTGGAGAGCAAAGTCCTGCCGATTAACTTCCAGATGGTGTCCCAGACAGTTCAGGTAGTGAACCAGAGCCCCAAACCTGCCCCCAGTAATCTAACCAGCCCAGCAGGGGAGCGTCCAGTCCGCCAGCGCTACGCTCAAATCCTGCCCAAGCCTTCTGCCACCTCCGGCATCGCCATGCGTTCGCCCTCCACCATGATCATCGCCAACAGCCCCATTAAGACCATGATGGCGACGTGCCAACTCAGCCCTGTCAGCTTGGTCAAGATGACGGCCATATCGCTGGCCCCCAACGGCGGGGAGACGGCGTCCCTCCCGAACACCGCGCTGCGGCCGGCGTCTGCAGGCGTCGCTTCTGCAGCCGCGGCAGACTTCGGCTCCAGCCAGGGCGTACGGAGCGCTTCTGCCGTCCCCATCCTGGCCCCGACCGCCGGGCCGGGGCAGAGCGCCGACACTCAGAGCATGGATGTGGAGATGGAAGTTGAAGCAATACACATGAACAGCCAAATGCAAAATCCCAGCTGTCGCGTTTCGACCCAGGAGGGGACGTCCAGCAGAGCTGGAGGGGCTGTGCAGAGAGCGGCTAGTGTGCCGATACCTCACACCAAAGGCTTCCTGGGCCTTGAAGAAACGTCGGCTACTAGATGCGGTGGAAACTCCTCGTCAGGCACCGACGCTGCGGTCAAACGTAACAGTGACGGCTCTAATAAAGCCGCCACTTTGCACTTAACGTCTCCTAATCTGAACACCAGCGCGCTTTCTCTAGTAAACACCAGCAGATTATCGTCCTGTGGAGAAGGCGCCCAAGCAGAGGAAGTGTTCTTATCCACAAAGAGCTTCAGGAAACGCTCGGGCCTCAGTCCAGACCTCTCCCCCGTCAAACGGGCTTTCATGCCCCAGCAGCCAGCAGAGGGCACTACTTACAGCCCTGGCCAGGGTCCCTCAGACAGACCAGAGAGTGCACCAGCTTCCAGGGAGCTAGAGATGAAACTGAGCTCTGTCTTCTCCACTCAGGTCCACGTACAATGTTCTTCCTCTCTCATCGACTCTGTTGCCAAAACACAAAGCTCTGCGCAGAGGAACAACACTCCTACTGTTATGGAAACCAGCACTGTGGTCAGCGATGCGTTGATGCAGGAGCAGCGGAGGCACGCTGTGGGTAACGTTCATGCCATACCGGGAAACCCTGGTTACCCGAATCATGCGGGCGTGAGTCTGAACTCAAGCGCCGGAGGAGTTTTGGAGGGATCTCATCAGTCCAGCCCCGCCGCGAACTCCCTCCATTTCGCCTCTAACCAGCTACAGATGCAGGAGCACATGGGTTACTTCTCCTTCGACGACGACGTCACCCAGGACAGCATCGTGGAGGAGCTGGTCCAGATGGAGGAGCAGATGAAACTGAAACGGCTGCAGGAGCTCGGGAGCGGCGGCTCGCTGCCGTGCCAGCCCGTCATGGCGCCAAGCAACGTCGCGTCCGCTAACCAGACCATCGGCGGGTTTTATCAGGCCCCCAACCACAGCGGCAACCTCATCCACACCCCCACACCCACCTCAGAGATGATGGGTGGAGCCCAGAGCCTGACGGGAGACAGCCCCTGCTCCCGGATGGCCTCCACCACCCCGGTGGACAGCGCTCTGGGCAGCAGCCGCCACACCCCCATTGGGACGCCCCACTCCAACTGCAGCAGCACCGTCCCTCCCAGCCCCGTGGAGTGCAGGAACCCCTTTGCCTTCACGCCCATCAACTCCAGCATGACGGGCTTCCACGACAGCAGCCCCGTCTCCAGCAGTCCGGTGAAGCCCATGCAGAGGCCCACGGCCACGCACCCCGACAAGGCCCGGCTGGAGTGGATGAGCAACAGCTACGGCAGCAACAAATCAAACTGCGGGATGGGAATCCTCGCCGGCTGCAGAGGCCTGACGGACGAGCCTTTTCAAAAGCCGCACGCCTTCGCCGTCCCTCACGCGCGCCACCACGACGGCCACTGCGGCCGCCTGACTCCCATTTCCCCCGTGCAGCAGCAGGCCGCCAGCGCGTGCCGGCAGGAGGGCTTCGCCGTGCCGGCCCCCCTGGACAACAAGGCCGCCGGCGCGTCCGCCGCCACGTTCCGCTGTCGCAGCGTGAGCCCCGCGGTGCATCAGAGGAATCTCAGTTTGAACGTAGGAGGCAACGCCCTCCCCAACGTGGCCCGCTCTGTCGCGTCTCCCTTTAGTTCTCCCGTGACGCCCGAGGTGCTGAGCATCTTTGCCAACAGCGAGGCGGACCTGGGGGCGAGCAGCATGGCGCAGAGGAGCCGCTCGGTGCCTCTGAACGTCATGATGCAAACCGAGGTGCAGCAATGCGGCATGCTTTTGAGCAAACTGGAGGGGGACCACGAGGATGCTCTGCGGGGTCTAGGCATGCATAACGTGCCCTCCGCCTACACCAGTCGGATGAACATGAGCCAGATGCTGGAGGCCAAGTCCAGCCTCCCCTGCGGCGACAACCAACTCGGCCTGATGGCGTCGGACTCCACCGGCTCCTTCAGCTCGCAGCAGACAGGTTACCTCATGGAAAACGCTGTCAACGAGCGAATGAGGCTCCCGGCAGGCGGCGGCCAAGCTCAGCCGGTGTCCGCTGAGCACCTCCGGCACCAGCAGGCCCGCTCTGTCATGCTGGCTTTGAGCTCGCAGCAGCAGGAGGAGCTGAAGCGCCAGCAGCACTCGGACTTCAGGAGTCGGCAGCAGCACCTCCTGACGGGTCCGCTCATGGAGCAGGTGTCGGAGCTTACCGCGGGCGGGGCGGATTTCCCCTGCGAAATCAGAATGACGTCGGAGCTCTCCGGCAGCATCAACGACCTGAACGCGCTGGACACAAACCTGCTGTTCGACCCCAGCCAGCAGCAGCAGAGCAGGTTCCACGGCGCCGCGGCGGAGGAGCTGAACGAGCAGCTGTTCCAGCAGATCAGCGAGACGGCCCATTCAGGCGGGCTGGACTGGTTGGAGAGCAAAGATCATCCAACTGTTGGACTGATGGGCTAAAAAACCGACTTTTTTTTTTTTTTTCATATTACGCTGTTGTAGTTGTGTGTTTGTAAATGTATTTATCAGGTATTTACTCTAATGTACTAATTTAAGTGAGGACATGCTGGAGGTTTGTCCAGTTCAAGTGCCAGGCTGAACTGAAGTAATGCTGCAACGCCGAGTAAAATGCTGGTCATTTCCCTTTAATAACATAATTTTTAAAAAAAAGAATCGCCTCGTGTTGAGCCTAAAGCATTTCTAACAAGCGGACGAAATATCGGCCTAAACTCACTGTTTTGTGTTTCTCCAAGTAACAGTTACGTCCTGGTATTTACCGTTTAAAAACTGCATCAATATTTAATCATAATATGAATAAAAATCTAAATAATTATTTACCGTTAATATATAATATCAGAGTTGTATGTGTCATAGACTTTTAGGAAGAAATAAAACTCAACCGTCACATAGATATTAACAAAAACTAACCTTAGGTTGTGTAAAGGTGTACACCGCTGGCGTCCAAAATGTTTGCTGCTAGATCCGAAAAGCGTTTGCAAGGCAGGAAAATCAATGTTTTTAAATGACTACACTACGGTTAATTTCCTTTGATATTCTTTCTGTTTATCTGCTCAATACCGAACTAAACATGCAAGATTTTAATTAAAAGGAAAGTAGTCCGATTTTTGTAGGAAAGAGATCGGTAAATCATCCAAACAAACAAACAAACATTTATTTCTTAGCCCAGGTCTGCTTCTGAGTGAAGGGTGCTGGATGTTTGTGGCTCCATTTATTACAAAATTGATATGAATGCAGAAACCTAATTTGTGTTTAGCTTAAAAAAAACAACGATTTTATTAGAGGCCACACAAAATCCTTCAGATGTCCGCAAATGGCCCTGGGGCTGCACGCTGGACGCTCCTTAGTGTACACACATTTTACATTTTGACCCAAATTCATCCATGCAAATCTAATCAATATATACATGGGACTCACAGTATGTGTTTTTATATTTGAATACATTTATACTAATGCTCTAGCTATTTATCTAATTATAGCTACTATATACAAAAAAAATGTCTCCGGACACATTTATTGGCACCCTTGGTAAAGACGTGTGAAAAGTCTGTTAATATATATGCCTTTAATTGATGCCACAAGAAATCACACTGAAAGATGGAAAATTGTATGTTAATTTGAGCACTTTTATGCTGTAAATTGTATGTCCTCCAGACACAAAAGGACCATCCTCCATTGTCGTCTCAATAAACAGACCTAAAACTCCTGTGGGTCGAGCAGAAGAGGGGACTTAGAACTTTAGGGATACAAAGATGGAGGGTTAAAGATCCCTTTCTCTGCATTCTCCAACGTTGTGTCATGTTATAGGAGACTAAGACCTGTCCTTTTGGCGGAAGAGCATTCAAACAGCAAGAAGAGGTGATGCTTCTACAATGAAAGAATAAGTTATTCAAATACTTTTTTCACATTTTTACAAGGAGTGCCATTAAATTTGTTCAGCAATGTAAAAGCCATCCTCACAGAACCTCAAAAGGAAGTGAAATATATTCCTAAAGATTTTTTAAAGCTTTAAAAATAGTTTCAATGTTTGTTTTTCTATTAAATAAGAAAAAAAATAGATCACATATCTTTGCAAATTTGGTGCTTTATTACTTCTCATGCTGATAAAGCCCTTAAAACTACATTCTCTTTGAAACCTTAGTCAACAGGATGTTATGAGATATAAATCAGAGAAGGGAGGGCCGCTCACCTGCCATTTTATCAAAAACAGCTTTAAATGTGCACTGCGGAAAACCGTCATTGTGCTCGGTCTGTGTTTTTTTTTTACCACAAGGATTCAACCACTAAATTATTATTTAAATAAAGAAAAATGTTTATAACAAAAACCACTTTATTAACAAAGCCCATTGAATGGGCAGTTCTTGCACTGTAATAGAAAATAAACATACAAAGCAATTTTCTCTTTTATGTATCATTTGCAGATTGCCCACTTTTATGTGGCTTTATGCATTTTGACAGCCGAGCTTTAGTGATTTATTGTAAAGCACTTGCACGCCTGGATTTTTAATTCATAAATCTAGACGGTCTCTGTAAAATCCCCTTCTGCATTTTAGTTGCAAGCACTTGTTGAATCCCGGCTTACGCTACCGGGACCGGATTGCTGAAAGCATGTACGTTTAGGATTAAATGGACTGTAATATTTAAAAAGTGGTTGAGGGGGCCCGGAGCTTACCGCCGCATAATTAAACTATAGCAACTATTGGTGAATTTAGGTGTTTTAATCCATAATGAATAATACCAGCTTGTTGTAATGAAAGCTAAAAGGTGGTGCTTTTGTTTTATTGGCTGGGCTGTGTAATAAACCTGTTGTTACGGCGCTGACAATCCGTTCTGCTTTAAGATATAAAATAATCACTGTGTCTGGGCTGGGAGGTAATAGCGACCCCTCCCTGTCCAAAAGGAGTCACCTAAATGTGGATGTTCTGCTGACTCCTTAAGGGTCTCTGGCTCCTGAGCCTTATGTCCATGCCAAAGATGTCTCCTCTAGCAACGTGCACTGTGACCGCCAGTGGGACGTTGTATACGTTGTAACTGCACTTTTGGAGAGAAGTGCAATGAGAAGTGGAAATCCCGTGACGTCTACAGCACTGGCAAGACATTTTGTCTCTAAAATTTAGTGCGTTGGGGGAAATTATCTTTGTTTACTGGCGTGGATGCTTTGGTTTAAACAGCAGGTACATGTTTTATACAGGAAGAATCATCCTAGAGACAACGTACTGATCCCACTGTTTTCAATTTGTATTGTTAGCTAATTTTCTGGGCCGACTGTACCTCTGTATTTTTGAACAGACTGGACGTGTTGGTCGGTTCTGGTTGTTTTACTGCTATTTATTTACTGCGTGTCGTTTGTACAGAAGCGCTAAGCCCCGTGGCATATTCACATTTATTCAGCTGGTGTTTTATATTATCAACATATGCTACCACAATACAGTAGTTCTCTGCTTGTTTTATTGAATTTCCTTTTTAGAAGGGTGCTGGCTTTTTAGACTCAGAGCTGGACGAAGCTCCAAAAAAAACATTTTGCACTTGTTTTTGTGGAAGTGGCACTATGTAATGATTATCTGCTCAAAGAATAATGTCTGGATACATTAAAAAAATGTTAGTTATTTGAACCTTGCTGATTATATTTATCTGCTAAAAAGCAGGCTTTACATTTGTGGTGTGATTTATTTCCCCCAGTTTTACATTGTTTAACTGTGTGTTCGTTAGCACTAATGTTTAACCAAGATTTTACCCTTCCTCTTGTTAGTGGTGCCGAGCTGTAGCGCTTCCCTCCACTGTAATTATTCTGCTGACTTTTTTTTTTTTTTTTTGCATTTTAGACATTGCTTTTATAAGAGGAAGTGCTTGTTGATGCATTTTTAAATCACTTTGTAAAACTAATAAACATTTTTAAGTACAAAGCTGAAGACTGCAGTGCTTTCATATCAGTGTGACATAAGAAAATGCAAGGGATCCCCCCCCGCCTCCCACTCCCCGAGATGTGACGTTAGACTTGGGTGTTTGTGGCATGTAGAGAGAGGCATGTCAAGATAAGAAACACCGCAAGACTTTTGAGTTTGCACGGCATCAAGGTTCCTCATATTTAACTTCCATGGGGCAAGATTTTCTCACGACTTGATAGTTTAACACTTTCTAAATGTCACTTAATGGACTTTTGGTTATTTTTTTCCCCCCTCATCATCAGCTTTGCTCAAAATTGGCTACAAAAGCAGAAACTCCACACACAGGTTTCAACATGCCCAATTACTTAATCTGATTAAGGCAAGATAAATTTAATTAATCTGATTAAGGCGAGATAAGTTTAGTTGTAGCCTATATTACATTCAGCGTTTTTGAAGTTTTTTGAAAGCTTGTTCCATAAAAACTGGATCCGCTTCTCCGTGTTTGGCTCTGATTCTGGGGGTGCAGAGCAGGCTCGGACCAGAAGATCTGAGTGGTCTGAAGGTTGATATTACGACAACAAACCTTTCAATGTATTTTGGTGCTAGGCCATTCTTTATTTATATTTTCAAGTCAATTCTCTGAACTACAGGGAGCCAATGTGAGGACATCAGTTTCTTTCCTAGTTTCAGTGAGGTGCGGCAGCGTTCTGCATCAACGGATTCTCAATCGACTTTTTAGGAAGAACCGTGAAGACACTTTAGCAGTAATCAATTAAAGATTAACGCTTCTATTCATTTTTCAGGAACATTAGTCATTTGATCCCGGAAGCATTCTTCAGGGGATAAAATATCCCCTTTGTAATTGTGTTTATGTTCCTCTGAGTGCTCAGGTCTGAGTCCGTCACTACACCAAGATGTTGGGTCAGATGAGACTAAGATTGAACTATTCTGCCACCAAGAAAAACTTGTCTGTCTGGTGCAAATTCAACACTTCCCATCACCCCAAGAACACCATCCTGCTGTGGGGGATGCTTTTCAACAGCAGGGACTGGGAAACTGGTCTGAATCAATGGATGGTGCTAAATGCAGGGATATTCCTGAGCGAAACCTGTCAGTCTGCCTGCTGGAGGTTCACCAACAGGACAATGACCCCAAGCAGCCTGCTAAAGATGGTTCAAGGGGGAATTGTTTTGAAATGGCCTAGTTAAAGTCCAGACCTCAATCCAATTAGGAATCTGCAGTTAGACTTTAAGGTCACTGTTAACAAATGAAAACTACCCAACATGAAAGCCTGAGAAATGGGCAGGAATCCCAGTGGCAAGATGTGGTGAGCTAATAGAGACGGATCCAAAGCAACCTGCAGCTGTAATTGTAGCAAAACATAAAAATTAGCGTTCATCGACATTTCTCTGTACAGCCTGGCTGAGCTGGAGATGTTTTGCAAAGAAGAATGGGCAAAAATGTCAGCTTTTAGACGCGCAAGCCGTTAGTGACAGCTCCCAAAAGACTTGAAGCTGTAGTTGCCGTGAAAGGTGATGCTACAAATTGCTCACTCAGGGGAGGTAGTTACAGGATGAAAAACAACTGAGACTGGGTGGGATTGGCTCAGCTTCCAGCGAGATGATCTATCCATCCATTACATCATATGTGGACGGTGCGTGAAGAAAGTTTTCTGTCATCAGAAGGTTATGATAGTTCGAACACTGTCTCATCACGTGTGAACGGTCCTCTCTGAAGACATTGGGCTTTGCAAGTTTCCACTGCTTATACAGAAACCTTTTTGAGATGATCTTATTCACCAAAAAGCTGTGTAAAGCTATATAGCATGTAGGACTGGTCACTTGGAGCAAAAGCATCTCTAATCTTACAAATGATGTGGATGTTCCATTAGTGAACCACTTTTTGGAGTTCTTCCTGAAAGACAAGAAAATAAACAAGTTCTTAAAGTACATACTCCATATTTAAAAGCATGTATCAAACAGTATTTATCTTTTGCATTCAAACATGCCATGCATTCAAATAATGATATTTAAACAGGTGAACAGAATTAGCTGCTTATCCAAGAAGTCACCAGTAAAGTAATCTGAATTCTTCAGTTTTTGAAAAAGGTTCATCCAGTACTGTGCACGACGTTTCCTTAATAAAGCCCACCAGCTCTCAATGTGCTGGCTGTGGGTGCTGGATCCTACAATGAAGCAGTTTTCAGAATAGCTGTCATCATGATCAAGACGCAAAAACCTTTGAATGTCTTTCACTGTACCATACTCTGTCTTCATGTCTATACGAATTATTTTATCACCTTCTGAAACAAAATATCCAGCAATAACTTTGGGACTACTGGACAGCTACCATCCATGCATTCAGCCTCTGAGATGCCAACCTGTAAACACAGCAGAGATTTTGTTATTGTTTTTTCAATAATTTTATTATAAACAAAGGTGAAAATAACAAGTTATTTATCCTTTCTACAAATTAAGCACATTACTTTTGCTAAATGTGAGAAGCTAAATATTCCAAAGTCAAAGTTTTTTAAGCATTTACATTTTTAGTGTCAGATCAAACGCATTCTAAGATGTAAGATGTAAAATAGCACATTCATGATTTTTTTTTTAATCTTTGGCTGTATTTTTAATGTAGCCATCTTAAATCTGGTTCACCTACCTTAATGTTTTTGTTCATGGGATTATTATTATTATTCCTGAGCTGCCCAGCTGAAATAAGAGTAGTTACTCAGGAGGTTGTCATTGTCTTTTTGCACATCTATTTCCTAAATATTAGTACATTACACCCCTTTTTAAATGGTAACACCTCCTGATGTTTCACAGCTTCTATTTTTGTGTGTGCCTGTGTGTGTCCTGTCTGGTAATGTAGCATTAAGAATTGTTGTCTTAATGCCAAAGAGAGTCCAACAGATTTAACTTTCACAAGTGGAGCCTTACTGATTTCGCCATAGTGCTCCGCTTGATTTCTATATGCAAGAAGCTTTATTAGATTTTAAGCTGGGGCTATTTCATGTTAATTGGACAAAGAAACAGGAAGGTTAAAGGAGAGAAACAGATGAGACAAAATGTTAAAAGAGAGAAAAGGTGAAAGAGAAAAAGGAGAAGAAAGGGAGATAAGAGATAACATCCTTGGAGTCTGCTACACCTTCAAAGAGAGATATAAAAAGAACAGCAAAAACAAATCGATAAAGTATTACAAGTACAGACAACCATTGCCTTGATACCGTCACTGAAGAATATGCAGTATGATTTAATACTAAATGTATAAAGTGACAGCTAAATATAATAATAGGGGTTTTCTGTATACAAGTAAATCTGTAAATAGCTGAACCCAAGCACCTCTAGGTGTTTGTGAGAGTTTGCTTGTGTATATAAGGTTTATTCATAAGAAAAATGCTCCTTAGCAGACTCACCCCCCAGAGCGCTGAGGAGGATACCAGAGGAACCAGAAGCCCAGATGCCTGAAGTTACCCCCAGGGAAAGACCAACACAGGGAAAGCTGCCTCCCCCATCCCAGGGAAGAGCAGAGATGAGCCCCAAGAACCCCAAGAACAGCCACAACGGCGAAGCCCCAAGGAGCCCCCAGGAGCCGCTACCAGGCCCCATGAAGCAGCTACCAGGAGCGATTTTTAGGGAATTCAAAAAGAAAATTAAACAGGCGTGCATGTGCTTGTTATTGAGAAGAAGAAAAAAACTGTAAAATAAAGTAATGGCAGCCACATTAACCTTAAAGCTTACAAAGAACCCATTTGTATCATATGTCAATTTGGATAAACACTATTGTTGCTGCAGGAGAACATTTTGGTCTTTTGTGATTTGCGTTCTGTGGAAAAATGACTGTTTTCTAAACAACAGTAGCGACTGTGGGCTGCTGGCGAACTCTAACGATGTCTAAACCAGCTCCAGCTTTCCAACTTTACGAGATATGAACTTTGCTGCAGAAAAAAACACAAACACCGAAGAGAAGCCGACAGCTGGTTGGTGACGGGTCACAGTGCTGCTGCCCTCTTCTAACAAACTACTGTTTGTTTGTCTGCAGGCTGGCCCAGGAGTTTAACCTACAAGAATCAGTGCAGGCAGAAATGAGTAGATGGCAAGTGCAAGAGATTTTTACAGAACTGATCAGTGAAACTGAAAATTGCAAGATAGAAACCCTAAAGAAAATCCGCTTTGGAGGGATAAAGCTTTTAATATCATACACAATCCAAAAACTGAAAAATTGGGCATTTTACATTCTGCATCCCCTGCTTTGCAATTATGAGGCCAAGAGATTTACAATGCAACAAAGAGTTTTTATCATGTAATATATATATATATATATATATATATATATATATATATATATATATATATATATATATATATATACATATATACTGTATATATTATACGTGTGTGTGTGTGTGTGTGTGTGTGTGTGTATATATATATATATATATATATATATATATATATATATATATATATATATACACAGTATATATATATATATATATATATATACACATACATACATACATACATACATACATACGTATAATATATATTATATATTGATGATTATCAACAAATTCAAAACATGTATTTTAAGTGCAGCTCTGACCATTTTATGCAGTTGCTCAGCGACCGATTTTCTAGATACAGAACACACAAACACCAAATCCAAACTCAACCCTTTATTCAAAACAACTTTTTACCAAAACTGCAAGTTTTTAAAATAAAAACAACACGTGCTCTCTGAACTCTTTGAAGGGGGCGGAGCTTGGTTCCTGGGTCTGCGTTTGTGATTGGTTGGGAGGATGTAATGACTGTAATATTAACCTACACGGCTAGAATGCAAAAGGAAGAAAAACTGTTATCCTATTAAAGTTTTTGTTGACGCTTTTTTTTCTATCATCAATATACGTCTATCGATCGACATATATTGTTATTGAATTATCGTCCAGCCATATATATATATATATATATATATATATATATATATATATATATATATGTAAAGATAAGTATTGACTATCTATTGATTAATTGTCCCAATGGCTTGCCATACAGCGCTGTAGCAGCAGACACCCTGGGAGGAGGAGGAGGAAACTGGAGGAGGAGGAGGAGGAGAAGGAGGAAGAGGATGGGTATTACCAATGACGACGAGGTCAGCGCTCGGTCTGGCTCTCAGTAGTTACCTGTCACGGTAAACAGTCGGAAGCACTGCGGAAAGGCGGAACACCTGAGCACTGACTGTTGGCTTTCCTCTTCTTCGCGTCGGTCCCTCGGAGGAACGAGAAGGGGTCTCATGATGGCTGCTGTCCCTGCTCCTCAGATCAGAGGACTCCAGGCTGAAGAGGTAAACTAAACCGAACTACGCGATAGGCGCCCGATCGAGGCTACTCCTGTGACCCGAGCTTTGACGGCGCGCTGCTGCTCGCTATCACCTGCGACTTTAACCGGAAGGCCAAAAAAAAAAAAAAAAAAAGCACGTCTGGTTAGCTACAGCTACAGCTACAGGTTTGGCCGCGATCTGGGCAGTTTTTGTGTCAAGAGAAAACGTAGGATGGGATCAGATCAGAGGGAAATCCGATGTGATTACTCCACAGCCTCGCTACACTTTGCCAGGGGAGGAAACCAGCTGGGCTGTCACCGCCTCGCCTGCTCGCCAGCGCGCAGGAACCCCACCAAACTTTGATAAAGCCAGACTCCGAGGAAGTGGAGCTCATTAGACCACCTCCTCGGAGTCGGGCCGGTGGCCCAGAGCCAGCGCGCAGGATTGCGACATCTCTGAGTCACAAACTTCGCCGGTAAAATGTTCAGGTCCGGGCTTATATAAGGGGAAATGTGGCGAAGAAGAGCGCCGAGAGCCGTCAGGATGTTACGTCACCCGCAGACTAAACAATGCGTGTATGGGAGGCGAGCAAAGCCTGGGTTAGGGTCCATGTGCAAATGTTTTGTTTGTTTTTTTTTCTCTTGGATTTATATAAATCAGGCTCCCTTTTGGCATTGATCTCTGCTGCACACCTGTAGACACAACCGGCCCAAGACATAGGCGACATAAGCAGCTGCTTGGTGTCCATTAAAAGGTGGCTTATCATGCAAAATACACTTTATTTTTTGGCCCTTATTTACATTTTGTTGTGTACTTGGAGTCTCCAGGAGTGCTGGAAATGGGAACGCTGTTTGTCCAAGAGCTGCGCAAGATGTCTTTATATTCTTTTTGGGTTTTATTGTTAAAGCCGTTCAGTTTCCCCCATTTTCTATTACTTTTTTTTTTAACTATTATGTCGCAGTATTCGTTGCAGGATGGCTAAACAAGGTCATATTCATTTATATTTCATGAAGCAATGTTGTAGTCCAAGCTACAAGTGGATAAGTGATCGCCTGTTCATTAAGTGGAATGCTCCGTGACCTGGAGGGGGGCGGGGTGCTGTCTCTTTAAATTTAAAGAGACGGCACCAAAACAAGTTGCTCTCAGAGCAGATATATAAAAGGGGGAACGTGGTGGTAAATTAACGAGGAATTTAGACCAAAGCATTACAGTTCCACTTTATATGGACCACAGCTGAATGGCTTCAGTGTGAAAAGGAAGAACTGAAAAGCATGACATGTCAACTTTAAACGGCAAAGGCGCACAACACCCGTCACACGAGGCAGTTTGTGAATAATTTGTATGTAAATCAAAAACTGTTTTTGGGGATTCCACCTTTCTATGCAGTACAGCCACCTGAAATGAAGATGGAACGAAAAACTCCCTAAACCAAGTCAACATGAGGGGAAAAGGGGCTGGCTTTTCAAAGGCCAAGAAGGATTTTAAGCAGCGTTCTGTCAATGTTGTTTGCAGCTGTAGCTACATTTTTTTTCCCGCCATAGGAAGTACTTCTGTGTTTTGTTCGGATTTTTTATCTCGTCTTCTCAAATGTCCAGTAGGTCACGACAGACGGCTTGTTTTCTGCTGCAGGTTTCTTCCCGTTAAAAGGGAGCCATTCCTTTTCACTGTCAGCTCGTAAGTTCTCAGTATGAGGGGAAAGTTGCAAAGTAGAAAACTCGATGCAATCAACAGTCCACTGTCGCCACGTGCTTGCTTAGGAGAAGGGGCCGCTGCAAAGTTGGCAACATGATGCAGTCGACCAACCGTCTTTGGAAATAATGCCATAATACGTTGAGCTTGACTCTGTTGCATCATTTCTCCGATCAAATTGAAATGCCATCCATCCATTCGTTCGTAGGACTCCAACCCAGGACCATGTTGCTGCATGACAACAGCCATACCCACTGCGCATTTGTTTGAATTTCAATCTGTTCATGTGGTTGAACTTATTTGATTACACATTTCGGGATGTAAATCTGATTTGTTTGGCTCTTTCAATTGGAGCTAAAACAGATTTTGATATCTTTTAAACTTTGAACCTTGATTCTAACTGCTAATAATGTATAAATCACATGGCGTGGATGGGATTCCAGCATCCACATTTATGTAGCGTTAATGTTCTTGGTATAAACCATATTAATAGTCATGTTAGAAGTTCAACAGATACCTTTCAGATTTCTTTTTTGTGCACCACTAATTCATTAATTGAACTTTATTGATCTCACAATGGAGAAATTCACTTCTGCATCTTAACCCATCCTTTTGGGGAGCAGTGGGCTGCCACTGTGGCGCCTGGGGAGCAATTGGGGGTTAAGGGGCTTGCTCAGGGACCCAGAATGGCAGCTTGTGGGAGTTGAACTCAGAACCTCTGGGACCGAAGCTCTGTGCTCTTACCACTAGGCCACCACTCCCCTAAGGAGTGTATTGCTTTTGTAGCATCACTGCGTAAGTGTTGTATGCGTGCAACTGCAGGTTATGCATCCACTGGTTTGTAAAGTTACCCTACTTAGTTTGATCGGAGCTTATTTGCACCTTTTCTGAGGTGCAAGATTAATTCTTCGTGCCTTGAAAGTCAAAAACGAAATCATTAATTTAAGCCAAGAACCAGAAGCCATCTCACAGTAGCGCCAGCGTCTTTCTATGTTTCTTCGCAGTTTGTAGTGTTTTTGTGCGTTCTTATCCAGAAACATTTACCTCAAGAGTAAGCCATGACGTTTGGTGAGCCCTCCTACGACATCGGAACGATTTAATCGCAGGGAAACAAGCCACATCCTTTTATAAGCTGCTTTTTAATCTAAGTGTTGGTTTTTGAGAATATTTTATCCACCTTGATAATTGATTTGTTATATTTCTTTTTTTTATGAGACACACACAGCTAATCTGGCCTAAATCTGTCCACTCTACAGGTTGAAATTGCTCTTTGGCTTCCTTGAAGTTATCGAGCTCTGTTTTTATTTATTTTTGTATTATTATTTTATTTGGGTTAAAAATGAATCGTCTACTCAAGGCACCTGGCTGAATTTCTACATAATGTGTCCAAAAACAAATGTAAAGGCGATGAAAATAAATTTAAACTTCCACAGTTTTATACCAGTAAATTAACTAATTGGTATTATGTCAATTTTACAAAATCATAACTGCTCTGAATGAAGTGAGTGAAAGCACACCTGTTACTAATTTGTCTTTCATTTGTTTTGATTGATTTATTTTTCATTAATTTAGGAGGACTCCAGAATCCTCAAAGTGAAAGTCATTGCTGGAATTGGATTGGCCAAGAAAGATATACTGGGTGCAAGGTAAGATTCTTTTATTTTCTTTTTTTTAATTATTATTATTTTAGAGCGTTATTGTTTAAATGTGATATTTCAGTAAACAGACATTAACTCTCAGTTAAATAATGGCAAGTTTAAGGTATCATCAAACATGTAAACCAAGACATGCGGCCTAAACCGAAAGATATTTCTGACCATGACACACACCAGTGAATATTCATAGTTTAGATGCATCAGCTTAATCATCCTTGTTTAAAAGTAACACACTGAAGTAAATGCTAGTACTGACAAGCAGCAAAACAGCAAATCTATTTCGATTCCAGTGATGCATCACGAAATCAGAGAAGCATTCCTAATCAGTGAGTTAAAGAAACAAATAACGTTGTTGATAATTTGGCGACTACACCACATTTTCAGCATTTATTTCTACAAAATCACAAGTTTTCATCAACGAGTAGAGATCAGTTGGAGTTAAAAAAATATTTTAATCAACCAATTTATTTAATCCACATTTTTTGCTAACATATCAATAATCTCACTAGAAGTCTGTCTTGTGTTGTAAGTTAGAAATCCTTGGTGAATATGTTCCACATTTAAGCATTGTGTAATCACAACATCCCACCGGCGGCCGTTCAGCTGCTTTTGCAAAACGCTGCAGTGTAAACTAGTGTTGTGGGCTTATAATTGTGTTGGAAAGTCCACTTCCTTGTGAAACGATTGATGCAAAGGTTTGTCTTTCAACAATTCGGCGACCACAGCGAGCACTACGGTGGCTGATGGGGACAAACGTGCAGCAAACGACCGAACGCATCACAAAAAGCCAAGAAAAGTGCTGCAATTAAGGAAAAATGGAATGATGCAAACTCCAAAAACAAACAAACAAAAGCAAATTCAACTGAAAAATGGGGCAAAAAAATAAATAAATGCTGCAAATACTGCAAGTTAAAAAAAGGCACATTTTTGTTCGTGTCCTTTTTCTTTTTTTAACACATGGACACAATCTCTTACAATATTATATAAAATATGCTGATGTTCTATAATATTGTAATATATATTCCACTAATACACTAATTACACTAATATTACCTACTTAAATTTTACGTGGGTAATAGTAGTGTGCTTGTCTTTATTGATTCCCCCTACTCCCCCTAGTGGTCTGCCACACTTAATTTTTCTTGTTTATTCTCTTTTTTTTTTCTTTTTTTTTTTAGAGCAAGTTTACAGCTTTTGCCAACTTACTGTTTTCTGTACTAGCAGCATTTTTCTTTTGCAGCGTTTTTCTGTTGCATTTGTTTTTTTGCATTTTGGAGTATGCATCATTCCCGTGTCTGCGGCGCGTTTTGGCCGTTTGTGGCGCATTCAGCCATTTGCTGCGCGTTCGCTCCTGTCGGCCGCCGTAAACTACAGTCAAAGCCGGCAACAAGTAAAACAAAATCACAGCATGGTAGTGACTCACCTACGCCTTCACCTTCTTTTTTTGATTGACAAGGAGTCACCAGACCAGTTCAGTAACTCAGTAAGTACATTTTCCAATATATTGCTCTAGACTGCTGTTACATTAACATTCAGCCCACTTTGGCGTCTAATATGTCACTTATTCCCTATTTTACCTGAAGTTCGCTTTCAAACATTCATCAAAATTTCCCCGTTATTAATTTTGAATTGAATAAGGTCATACCAAGATAAAGTGTCCAACATAAAAAAAAAAAGACCTGCTTAAAATTGTCCGTTCTTTGTGCCTTTTGGTGTTAAATCTTAATTCAGGCTGTGATTCGACTGTGCAGACTGTGTTTTGAGATGCCAGAATGTAACAGCAAAAAAAAAAAAACAAAGCAAACAAATTAAATTTTTACAATTTTTTTGTGATGTTTAAACATCATGCCCCAGGAATATTCTGAATGAGTCTAGTATTTGGGAAGTTACTTCTGGTAAAACCTTGGTGGGTTACTAACATATTTCAGACCCTTCTTATTGTCTTCATGTTGGTCATTTAAACCTCTTCAGCACTTCTATTTGCTATGGTGATTTTGTTTTTATTTGTTGTGGGACTTGCTTTCTGTGTCTTTCGTCTGTAACCTACGGTCCCTTTTGAAACTATTCAATAACCTTTCCGCGTTTTGTTACATGACGACCACAAACTTCAATGGATTTTATGTCAAAGGCCTGCATAAACTAGTGGATTACTGTGATGCAGAAGAAAGTTATGCTTCACATGGTTTTCAAAAGCAAAATTCTGGTATGCATTTGTATTCAGCCTCTTTGTTTTTCTCCTGACACCCTGAAATAAACCCCAGGTCAATCCAGTGAAATTGTACAATGCAGTGCGATTGCCGCTGCTCTTCTCTTCCTTGTAGCGTCGCTTCACAGCAAATGTCGTCTCAACACCTTTTTACAAAAAACAAACAGTTCCAGTTTATACACAGAAATATACAGTCAATTCAATAGAAAGGTCAAAAGCTTCAAATCCAGTTACATACAAGTTCAGTTTATTATGCAACTTGATAACACCTTTTCTATGTAAGGAAACCTGGCCAATTGCATCAATTCAGCAATTGCTCTTCCTGAACAAACTTAAGAAGTCATTTACTAGTGAACTGTTGCTAAATATGTGCTCAGTATGAGGGATTGCTACAAAATTAACAATTGAATACAGCCAAGCGTCCACTGTCGCCACGTGCTTGTCAGTGGGTAGTTCTGGTCAGATGAGATCAAAATTAAGATTTCTGCATAGATATGTGTGGCGGAAAAGTCAATGTATGGAGTCAGAACTCTGCCAAAAGGTCACACGCGCTATAAATACTCATACGAGCAGTTTTGTTAAAAACACATGCGCACATAAACTACTCTTCACATTTTTAACGTATTACGTATGCAGATTCAGTACCACGAGGCACTAGTACAACACACATGAGTACATGTTCAATTTCTGTGCACGCATGATTTGTTTTACATGCGCTCAGACTTGCTTTCCACGCACCTGTAGTCCCTCTCCTATTTGCATCTGGAACTGTTTCTGCTCCCTCGCGTTAACTTTGGTCTGTGGTAGTATTTTTTTTAATTATATTTTTAATTTTTTTTGGTCCACAAGTACTTTTTTTTTTGTCTGTAATCGATGCTGGGTTTTTACGGCACTAGTGGCTCGTTTTACACACAGTAAGTTGATAGAAAAGGGGTTTGAGAGAGGGGGGAAGACATGCGGCAATCAAACCCGGGTTAGCCGCGTCAAAGGCGCAGGCCTCCGTATATGGGTCGTGTTCTCTACCCCTGCGCCATCAGGGGTAGTGTACTAGTGTACTACGAGTATTTTTAACTTGACGAGTTAATAGTATAATAATAGTAATATCATCTTTATTGTCATTGAAACATACATTACAATGAAATTTGTTCTCTGCTTTTAACCCATCACCCTTGGGGAGCAGTGGGCTGCCATGTGCGGCGCCCGGGAAGCGTTCTGGGGTTAAGGGTCTTGCTCAGGGACCCAGAGTGCAGGCGTTGGGATTGAACCGGGTAAATGCAACCTTCTCTGAGTGCAAGCGCGCTGCTCTAACCACTAGGCCAACACTCCCCATACAAGTCCACTTGTCAAAAGGTGTGGAGACCCTTGGTTTAGATTAAGACGTGTTCATCTGTTAGAAATGGTCCAGTCAAAGTCCGGACCTAAATCCAACCGAGAAATCTTAAACTTGAATTTCACAAATATTCTGTGTCCATTTTAACTGAGCTTCGGCAATCCTGCTCAGAAGAATTGGCAAAGAGTTCAGGCTAGCAAAACTGGTACATGGAGGTAGTTTGAGTAGCCAAAAAAAATTTGCTCCAGTAAGAGTCGCTCTAGTGTGTGTGTGTGTGTGTGTGTGTGTGTGTGTGTGTGTGTGTGTGTGTGTGTGTGTGTGTGTGTGTGTGTGTGTGTGTATGTGTGTATTTCACTCAACTAGAAGTAAAATAGTAGTCACTAAAAAATACTCAAGTTTGAATAGAAAAATATTCAGTAAAAGGCTAATTAAGGATTCAGTGCTTGAGTAATACTGCTTAGTGTGATTTGTGAAAATTATGCGATCATATCAACAAAAAATAAGATTATATGCAGAACTCAGAATAAGAAAAATAAAAAAATTGTGAAAATAAATCACATCTTTACAAAATAACAACTTCAGACAGAAGAAAACCAAATTCCCTTATCTTATTTTTTTTTCACAACATAAAACCTTTGACTTTGTCCACACAGTAGGTAACATACATGTTAGAACAGTGCAAAGTCCAAAAGTACGGTGCAGTAAAACAAAATCCTAGGAAGTCCTAGGACGTTTTCTTTCAAGAAGTTATTAAAGTAAACGTAACTGAGTAGATGTGACCATTCACTACCCACCTCTGCTGGTAGAGACACGCCCCCAACGACTTGCAGCCATAGGTAGCTCTACAAAGGGTTAACTCAGTGGGTCTAAATACATCTGCACCGCCATCTTTTTCTGATTTTTATTTGCACAAATGTCAAAAACCATGTTTCCTTCAGGTTCGCATGTATGGACTACTTTGTGTTGGTCTATCACATTATATCCCAGCATTGAAGGTTGTGGTTGGAGCAAATATCCAAACAATATTTTTTTTCCCCTCTGCACTACCAAAACACTTTTGCAGTCTGGCTTGGGTAATGAATAATGCAACGGGATAGATGGATGTGGTTTTAATGACCCGTGCCTCAAATCATTAGAGAAGTAACTGCAGTCATTATGTGAGCAATGAGTTACCAGCGCTAAAGTGTCGGTACGTATTTTTTTTTTCCTGTCTGAAGTTTGATACAATCAAACAATGATTTCCTCAGAGATGAAGAAAAAAAAAAGCCAGTTACAGAAGAATCAAAATGCTGAAATATTCTCTGTTCCTAAACTTGATCCGGTCGGTCTCTCTGCTTTTGTGTTGCAGTGATCCGTACACCAGGCTGTCCCTTTATGATCCGATCAACGGAGAAATCACCAGTCTGCAGACTAAAACCATTAAAAAGGTGAGTAAGCTGACGTTGCGTCACTTTATGGCATCCGTCAACATTTCATAAATATGTCAATATGTATATATTTTACATCATTTTTCTTCTCTCATGCCCCCCTGAAGACTCTGGACCCAAAATGGAACGAAGAGTTCTATTTCCGAGTAAGTGCCACTTCGAATAATTCAACAATCACGTTCTAACATGGATGTATGTTTTATGCTTACTTTGCTGTCACTAATTGGAGGTAAACTACATAAAATTGTCATTAGTTGTGTATGTAACCCAGTTTAATAATAAAAAAACAACACATTTCTCTTGTTGGATTTGTAAAGTTAGAGTCATTTTGATTCTGCTTAGTTGACAGAGCAGATTTTACCTTCTACTGTGCTCTGTGTTTTAGGTTAATCCCACAAACCATCGGCTGCTGTTTGAGGTGTTTGATGAGAACAGACTGGTAAGCTTTTAAAACTTATTCCACCTTGCAATGATTTGTTGACGCCATGTTTTTTTTTTTTTTTCATTTTCCGCTACAGTAAACTTGAAGAACGTGGTCTCAAACTGCAAACACATGTGCTTGTTTATGTCAAAAGGTCCACGTTAGTGTGACGTCTCCAAAATGGCTGGGTTGAAAGTATCAGAACGATTTTAAATCTCTGTAAAGTTGCTTAAATTAAAAAAAACATGAAAATAAGGCAATGCAGGAGGCAGTCTGTTAATGCAAAATCAGCCATTATTACGTAACAGCTCTAATTCCATCTGAAATCACGTTGAAGTGATTTTATTAAAATGAAAACCCAAATCCAAATCTTAATAATCAGCCCACTTGCACTGCTGTTGAAGTAGCACACAAAAAGATTGCTTGTTCTTCACGATTTATGGCAGCTGCTGAGGCGACATTATGATCTGTGTTTTGACACCATCAATGCCAAACAGCAGAATGTGTCATATTTCTTTCTATGCGGGTATCCTCCAGTCAGTGCAAGGATGACTTTGGTTTGTCTGCCTGTCAAAGATGCAGCGGGCGCCCTTATTTTGCCACATCACACTGGATATCGCTGGAAGCTTATAGCTTATTAACCCGGAGCTGTAAATAAGGGTAAATCTGGCTACCGTTAGGACATCCTAACGTCTGTGATGGGTGGGGAGTAAGAGCTGTGGCTCGCGTCTGAGGTTGAGGTTGGCTGTGTTGTTTTGGTTTAGGGGCAGAAATGTAATGAATTAACATTGTGTCGGTTTAGCGAGAATTTAAACAGGCGCCGTCCTACAGCCAGAGCCCCACACTACAAAAACATATCTAAAAATAAGTAAAATGTTCTTAAAATTTGTGTTTTTGTCCTAGATTTGAGCAGGTAAAGAAGATTATCTGCCAGTGGAATAAGTATTTTGACCCCTAAAATAACATAATTAGACATCCTGCACTTGAAATAAGATGATGGAGATGAATTGTTCCTAGTTTAACTGCAAAAATCTAATTCTATTGGCAGATGATCTTATTTACCTGCTCAAATCAAGGAAAAATACACAAATTTTAAGAACATTTTACTTATTTTTAGTTAAATTTTTGCAGTGAAACACAAATGCTGCTCTAAAAATAAAACCGGATACATGTAGCAGTGCAGTGGTCCCGCTAAACGGGACGCTTTTTTTTTTTTCATGTTTTAAAACCTACTGATATTTATTGATGCTCTCCTGGACATGTCTCCCTGTGTGGATATTGCAAACACTGTGAAGCAGTCAGTCAAGATGAAAACAGCTCGGAAGTCCTGAGTTTGACCCCACCAGATATCCCCCCTTCTGTCGGCGAGTATTTTCCTTAAGACAACTAAATGGTGGCTAATTAGTTTTTTTCTTTACAGTTACAGCATACTCTATTTGCGCAGATTCAGTCCAGACTGACTTGAAGAATAAGTAAAAATCATCATTTTAAGAAACGGTCAGCAGAGTCCAGCTCAATGTGCCAAAGCTTTGCCCTGAAGGATTGTTATAGCTGTTTTAAACATGGTGGTGTATGCACCCCCATCGGAGCCATGGGCTGTGCTCATTAACTGGTCTTTCTGGTAGAATCTGCTAATTAACTACCAAGAAGCAGCACTTGAGGTTCCGAGAAAAAACAAGTCAGGACAAGACAATCTAGGTCCTTTTTTTTTTTTTTCTCCTTGAATATTAGATACAAACTGCATGTGGGGGGAGCTGTATGTACAACCTTCTGCACGGCGCCATTATAACTGTACCATGATAAGCTCTGTGCGATTGTTAATTGTTAGCGCCCCTTCTCTTTAGCTCTTGTGTTGCTCTCTGGCTTTTTCTATTAAGATCTGTCAAGAAAAAAAACTCAAACTTCTAGTCAGCTGTTCTGTCATAACACTTGATCATTCATTAAGACGAACATGTACACCCGTTCTCGGCGTGTGTTTATTGTTTGTGCGTTGACAGCGGGAATATTTCCCCGCGTCACATGCTTGCAGTCACATGAGAATTTACACTTTTAGGCGTGGCTGACTAAGATCTGCCTCATCATGCTCCAGGTAGGGAGTACTTCAAGGGGGTGTGTCTGCCAGTGCTGTGAACGTGTTTCCTGGTGTGTGTATCACTGCCTGTCTGAAATGCAAACAAACTCGACGCGGGATTGTTGTGAAATCCTTCTTTGAAATGCAGTTGCTGCAGGACTGCCCATCTAGACAGAGTGTCACTTTCTCCAAAGGCATGAAAAGGCAGCGTGTGCATACCGTCGGCAGAATGCAAAGTTTCCAATAGGAAGGCCTGTCTTTAGCTCACTACCGCCCAGCAGCGTGAGCAGATTCAGAGAACATGCCGTGTTTTCCGGCTAGGAGCAAATTGGGCGGATCAGATTCACTGAAATATTTACAAAATTGTCACTTTAGAGGAAATACCGCACGTTCCTTTGAAAATCGCCCTCAAGGTGTTCTGTGGCGGATATATTTGCACCCAAACGCATTCAAAGCTCATTTCTGTTGTTAAATAACGCTGACTCGCAGGAATAAAGCAGAACCCTCGGACTCTGATATCACGCTGGCGTTGCTGGGATGATGAAAGATCCGTAAAAGCACGCCAAAGTCTGTCCACACGCTCTCAGACGCTGGCGCTTCGCTCGTGTAAGGAGCATTTGCAGGCTTCAGTAGAAAGTTAAAATAAGATGGACGTTATTAATTGACGCCTGTTAATCGCTATCGGCGTCTCCGACCAGTCAGTCATCTTAAAAAAAACGAGAAAAATTGTGAATCATTCGTGTTCTGTGTCATAAAGTGGCTGAAGCACTTCCTGTAAATTTCAGCAGCACGCACGCTAACGGTAAAACAGACAGCAGATTTTGTCCGTAAAGAGGAAGGACTTGAAAGTTGCAGTTCTTTTATTTTTCTTTATCATAATCATCCCTGAACTGTACAAGCTACTTTTGTAGAATATTTATAACCGTGACTTTGCTTCTTTTTTAGCACGCTAGGCTTTTTAATTTCTCCTCTTAATCGAGATGTTTGGGGGGCCCTTGTTGTTGGAGTCAGGGTGTTTTTTAAAATCAACACATGCACATATATAGTCACACCAACCCGCAGAACAAATAAAACATTGACTTTTGGGAAATTTAACATTGAACGACCTTTTCTGAAAAACCTTTTCAAGTGGGATCAGCTTTTAATGCATGTCGTTGGAGCAGATAGCTGAACTAAATAACTGAAAGGCTGAAATAACTGAGGTTTGGAAATCTTTCCATTTGTAAAACACATGTGGACAGTGAAGGTGTGGAAACTAAAGGAGTGCCGTCCTTTACGCTTTATGCAGTTATTACCCTCATAACTACAGTTCCAAATTGGGAGCAGGGCAGCATCTCTGTTAAGCAGCCGAATTCAGGCCTGCTATCTGAGCAGAGAGCCTGACTAATTCTCTCATATCGGCTTGTTACTGTATAAAGAACAGAATAGCTGAGACCTTTACTCTACTTGAAAACTAATGTTAAAGTAAATGGCCTTTAATTGGTTGTTTTTGCTAATTTAGTGTCTCAAAATACCTCAAATACATGTCAGAGATTATATTATTATTATTATTATTATTATTATTATTATTATTATTATTATTATTATTATTATTATTATTATTATTATTATTATTATTATTATTATTATTATTATTATTATTATTATTATTATTATTATTAGGCACCAGCACCCCTCACGATCCCATGAAGGATAAAGTGAGTAAGAAAATGGATGGATTATTATTATTATTATTATTATTATTATACTCAATATGTTATATTATTTTGGCAGCAGTAGGAATACTTTTTGGTTTTCCGTTTTAAAAATAAAAGTCATAAGATTATTTCATACATGGTGAAATATGTTTAAATACTGTAATACTGTCAAACTGTGGTCATTTTAATCAAGATTATCCTGCTTGTTAGAATCTCACAACAGCCTATGTGTGATGTTTTATAAAATGATGACTTCTCTTGGAGCACATTGTGTGCTATATAAAAGGCACTTAAGTTGGGTTATTTGGGAAGTGAAAATGTAGAAAAATATCAACTTTAAATAGGTGGTTAAATTAGATTTTTATATTTTTTTAATTATTTTATGTTATGCATGTTGTTCAAAATCTTAAATTATCTTACTATCAAAGAGCTCATAAAACCTCTGTCTTCATATTTAAATGTGCTTTTTGAACACCATTGATGCGACGTTGTCCAGCTGTTTACTGGCTTTGTTTTCTCAGTGTCTTGTTCTCGAATTGTCAGTATTTATGGTGAATATCCTTTGGTGATTTCTTCCAAACATCACCAGTCAGAGGAGGCCCATTGCAACGGCCCATTTCCTTTACATGTAGGGTGGTTGATTTGAATAGTATTAGGAAATAAATGAACCCGTTTGGGGTTAAAATAAATGAATAATAAAATTAAAAAGGTCGAGCTGCCTCCCTCCTGTTGCACCTGCTGATGATTTCCTGCTTATTTTTAGCCTTTGGTCAAACCACACCTTTCTGGCTCAGCCTGAGGTGTCTACAACACAGACTAATTCTCCGAAAGGTTTATTAAATAAAACGTTTCCTTCTTGTCGATTCCAAACTCTTGGAGCATATTAACAGTAAGCGTCATTGTATTGTCAACATATATGATGGTCATTCTGTGGCTGCCACATTACTAGCACTACCAGTTACTACACTGCAAAAACGGAACTAAAAGTAAGTGAAATTTTCTTGAAATCATTGTAAATGTCCTTGATTAGAGCAGGTAAATAAGACTATTTGCCAATGGAATAAGATTTTTGCACTTAAAATAGGAAATATTCATCTCCATCGTCTTATTTCAAGTGCAGGATGTCTAATTATGTTATTTTAGAGATGAATTGTTCCTGTTTTAAGTGCAAAAATCTCATTCTATTGGCAAATAGTCTCAAATCAAGGAAAAATACACTCATTTCAAAAAATCTTTACTTATTTTTAGTTCCCTTTTTGCAGTGTAGTATGAACTGCATGATAATAGGTTAAAAAAACATTTTGCTTTTGCTCCTAGTTTAGAAAATAGGTTATGAGTCTCGCTGCAGCGGCGTCCTCCAGTGAGTCATGGCCTTATCCTGGCCGCGTCTCCTACTATTAAACATTACACTGGAGCTGATCTGGAAACAGACTAACGGCCTAAAATAGATCGGCCGGCGCCCACAATAGGCTGCCATTAATAAATTGGACTGTCCACGAAGAAGAAATAAGACCAGCATAGACTTGTTACATGGGGTGTCGTGTAACCAGTCTCCTGCCGCTTTAATGTCACAGTGATCACACTTATGTGCTTTCCAAGCAGCCTTTACCCAGTTCCTGCAGAAGGTGCTTGGCCTGGTTTTGTGTGTATTTTTTGCAACCCGGGGCCTCGGTTAACGCAGAATTGCATTGGCATTCGTTCTGTTTGATTTCCTGTAATCCAATAGCGGCGGGTAAAACTATGTGGGGGTGGGTGGGCACAGAGGAGCAGAAACATTAGTGGCATAGCAGCTGAGGGACTCCCAAGTTAGCGGCCCAACGCAGATGTCGCACTTTGCCAGAGCTTCAGTCTAGGATCCAGCGTGCAGGACTGCTGTGTTTTTGTTTGGTTTTTATTTGGCTTTGCTTTCTGTGTGAGGCTGAGACTCCTTAAAGAGGCGAGACGTAGACGATCGCTTCGATTTCAAAGGTGTCAATGGCCTGCTCTGACTCAAAGCTGAGATCGGCCTGCAGAGGAATGTAGCTCGTGTCACTGGAGCTATTCTGGCGATACACCGGCACTGATGACCGGGGACACGTAGCGGAGCGTGGAACAGTTGCTTTTCCTCGTTTATTTCTACCTTTTCCCTGCCAGCGAGTTTGATCATGCGCCGCTCGCCAGTGCCGCGGGGACTAGAGAGTTAAACAAATGGCACGCCAGCTCCGCTTGCATTTCGCGTCGCGAAGAAGCAACACGGACCCCCTGTCTGAGAGCCTCAGCTGCCACGGTGAAGAGAGCCCGGTCGGCGTCTCGGCGCACGGCCCCGCCGAGAATCTGGCGCACAGCTCTGTCCACTTGAAGGTGATTCCTCTCTCGCCGGAAGTCGCCAGCAGCCAGAGCTCCTCGCTGTTCATATCCAGGGTCAACCCTGGAGGTTGCAGCAGGAAGAGTGTGTTGCAGATCTCGCTGCAGCCATGCGGGAAGCCGAGCGGAGAGTTGGAAGGGGGCGTCGAGGACGGCGACGGCGGCGGCGGAGTCTGTGTCGGTTCTGACGGAGGCTCGTGCAACAGCAGCATGGCCAGCGACGCCGGGTACTGCAGCAGCAACAGCATCTTTGAGCCAGAGCTTCCGGAGAAGCACAGGAGCAGCCAGGAGAGGACCCAGGTCTGCCGCAGGTCCAAGGTCCCGCTGCGCCGCTGCTCCTCCTTGGTTATTATCCCAAAGAGCCCGTGCAGCACGCCGCCCGCTTCTCCGGTCGGCCCCGCGGCTCACTTCACCCTGCCCCCGTTGAGGGGGTCTCATCCGCCGCTTCTCCAGGCCGGTGAATTCTTCCAAGCTGATGGCTCGGCGACGGGTAGAGATCAGCCAAAGGGAAGCTGTCCGTCTGAGTTTAGGGACTCGAAACACATGGTGCACTTTAACATCCCTTTACAGGATGAACCAAAATGCAAACAGGAGGACAGGATTACAGGGACGGAGCCGTCGTCCAATCTCCACTCCAGCAGCGTGATGCTGCGGTTTGCCCACCAGAGACCCATGGCGTCGGCAAAAAGAACCACATCAGCGGCCTCAGCCGGCGCGCAGCACCCCGATGCTCATCATCACCCAGCTGGACTCTGTGAGAGGCAGGACGAAGCTCACAGAAAACTCTACCGCAGTACCTCCGCCTGTTTGTTTTCCTCAGCTAAACAGCCTGAGAGGAGCGGCGCGGTCTGTGCGTCAGGGAAGGGTCAAGGGAAACACTGTCATCACGCCATGCAGAGGAGCTTTTCTCTGGAGGTGCCGTACGCCAACACGGGGATTTCATGTCACGTTTCGAACCCGAAGCTCGGCAGCCCTCTTTCTCCGCATGTACACATCCACTTGTCTCCTTGCTGCCCCGCGAAGGCGCCCGCTAATGCCCCTAATGGGTTGAAAACGAGGCACAAAGGAAACAGGGAGGTGAGTAACAAGCTGCCAGGCTGCTGCAAAGCTAAAAGTTGAAAAGCCTGAAAGTTTTTTAATTTTTTTGTAGTAGAGGCAGTTGCACAATGGCCCTTTGACAGAGGGCTGTGGATGTCATGTTAATGTTGTTTAACCAGTCCAAGCGCATTCCACGCGGCTTCGGCCCGCCTTCTTTACTGCTGCTGTCACATGCACAACCAAAGACAAAAGCAGGCTTTAATAAATAGAATAACAAAGGCTGTTCCATTATTTTAAATGTTATCGTGTTATGTTACTGTGGCCAAGTCAAATTTGCATTTTATTTCCTACTTCCACTATCGTGGGTAAAACTGGGTTGCCCTTTGTGCCGCTCATGAGAGAGCAGCTCCAGTAACTGAGAGCGTAAGTTATGCATTTAACAAGCTCAGTGTGGACAAACATTCGCAGGTGTTCAGTTACATTACAGTAAATCCATCTGGACCACGGTTTCTAAGAACCGATTTTAAATTTGAGAGACCCGTTCCCCTCCATCTGGTGCGTCTGATCGTTCACGTGTGTGCAAACTCACTTTAAGAATAATCTGTCTGTTTTTTTTTTTTTCTTGTTTTTGTTTTTTTCCTATTAATCTGATAACCGTATGAGCGATCGGCCTCCGTATTTACTGTGGTTATTTTAAGCGTTGGGAAATGCGGTGCCCCCTCTGCTGATATAAATAAGGAGGCTCTGAAATATTCCTCCTGACTCCAGATAGTCTGCTGCTCTGAAGCACAGGCTGCTCCTGCGGATTCAAATTTAACAGCATGATACTAGAGCGGCCATGCTAGCCATTCGTGGACACGTGTGTGTGTGTGTGTGTGTGTGTGTGTGTGTGTGTGTGGGGGGGGGGGGGGGGGGGTGTTAGCCTTTCCCAGTAAGTGATCGGGTGGTGTGTTAGCTTCCCTGAGCCCCCCCCCCCCCCCAGCAGTGTTTGTGAATATCAAATATCGGTCTCCCCCTACATTTAGCAAGCTGTCAAGTAAAAGAGTCCCACCTCGATAATTTGTCTCCTTTCCTGAAACGTAAATGCTTAATAACGCCCCATTATTACCCCTGGCGACTATTAAGGAGTCTATACTGTTTAGAGACTTTTAGTACAGTGACACATCAACTGAATTAAAAATAAGTAAAAAAAAATCTTGAAATTACTGTATTTGTCCTTAATTTGAGCAGGTAAATAAGATGATATGCCAATGGAATGAGTATTTTTACACCTAAATTAAGATAATTAGGTAAACTACACTTGAAATAAGATGATGGAGATGAGAGTTGATCCTATTTTAAGTGCAAAAATCTTATTCCATTGGCAGATCATGTAAACTTGCTGCTCAAGTCAAAGACAAATACACTAATTTCAAGAAAACTTTACTTATTTTTAGTCATGTTTTTGCAGCGCACTCACACCCTTGTTAAACAGCAGTTTGTAAAAACCTCTGAAGATCAGACCACAAATTCTTTACCTTTGTTGGTAGGAATTGCTCGTTTGAATATTTTCCCCCGTCATGAGTGGCCTAGTTGGCACGCGGGGTCAGTTTCCGGGTCGGAGTGACGGGAAAACGTTTCTGGTATAAGGGAGCATAAAGGAATAACAATACTACTCCTTCTCCACCCGTTGCTGCACACTGCCAGTCAGCAAGCTTAGAAGACGTGCAAATTAAAATGTTTGGAAATATTTACTTTCACAAAATCTGTGATGCAGTCAACTGCAGACCTGCTACATAATTCGTCATTAAACAGCTATAATCGTCTTATTGTACCGCCTGTGTGGAATATATACCAACGCTGTGCTGCTGCCCCACCTCTACCTGTTGCTGCTCACTGCTACATGTTTTCCCTTGCTTAAAAAAAAAAAAATTTTTTTTTTGGAATTATTAACAAATTTGTTATTCTGTAAAGAGCAGAATGGCAGAAAGTTGTGATATTCTGCTAAATTAACTGTATCACAATCATAATAATAAATGCTATAGATGACAACATAACGGTAATACTCGCCGTTATTTTATTTTGCCTGTAGTATTAATTTTTGCTTTTTCTCTTAAATATAAGCTATTATAGATTTTTAATTTTAAATGTTTGCGTGTGTAACATGACATCATGGTGCTTTCACTCATTCAATCATAACATGAGAATCTCACAACCGCCCTTTTATGATGTAAATAATAGTTCAAATAAAATAGTAGCCAGTGGAAGGGAACAAAAAAGTATAATTGGCCTCAAATATTTAATTAAAAATATGTCTAAATGAGCTTTAAATATATTTTTTAATATAATAGTATTTCTTAGCAGAATTGCATTGACTGTACAGTATAGTTTTAGATCCCCTTCAGGTAATGCTTGGTTGTTGTGATGCAGATAACTGAGATTCAAATAAACCTTCAGCCTTGCTCTTCTTATCTGTTTCGCCCTCATAACACACGCACTTCCTCACAAAAGTTAATGAGCAACCAGATGTGACTCTGTTGCACAACTGAAAGGGGAAAACATGACTCAGACCCCATTTCAGCTGTATTTTGGACAAATGTTGGTCATAATTATGAAAACCATCTTTAAACAATTACCGATCAGTTTATGTTGTCTTAACTGTCTGTAATGCCGTAGCAGAAATACATAAATGCAAGGAAAAATCGGAGCTTTAATGGCTTAAACCTTGATGATTTAAGGTTTTGAACACGTGCATCTTTTTAGGAGGATGCGGTTTGCTTGTTGGAGTTCTTACAAATTCCTGCAGGAGTGCATGTTCTTTAAAGACGTCAGACCCCTATTAGGAAAAATGCCCTCCTACCCCCACGTATGCTCGATGCCCAGCTGACCTCCTCAGCTTCAACAGATTGTTTTCCAGCCACCATTCTGGAAAAGTGTGACCTTTTAGTTACTATTGGAGTTGAACTAATTATGTTTATACTACACATTTTCCCCGATCGTGAGAATTGACGGCGAAGTCCGTCTTCGCAGATGCTGCCGTGGTTCGTCATCATCAGCGCACGCTTAGTTCGCCCGCTCTGATACCATTTAACTGAGGAGCTCTGGTTCCCCAAGCCGCCTCCCCACCTGTCTAAAGCAGTTTGTCATTGAACATGTAAGACGCGGACAGATGCGGTTTGCCTCCCGCTACGGTTTTTGATCGGACCTTAATGTCACGCTGAAAACCGAGCAGCGTTTGGTGTCACCTGAATCTTCAGGGATCCCCTGAATGGAAATTCATCTTAACTTCATTATAACATCATCTTATTCATTCATTATAACTTCATTTTGAGCACTCTGTGTTTGCTCAGAGCTCCTGTGTCCTTGTTTTTAAATCTGGCTCACCGGGGGAAACTTCCAAGAAAAGGGCACGAGGAACTAGACGATGCTTGGCAGGTGCTACATACTACTGTTATTGATATTTTACAAAATTAGCAGGCAAAGCATACAGTATACATTTTAAAAGTAATAATAGTACTATTTGTTTTTAATGTGGCAATATGTTGGGGGGGGGGTGTATATAAACAAAACAATGAGTACAAAATTAACGGACTTAAGATAAAATGTTAGAAAAGGAAGTAGCCAATCGAACAATAAATTCATACATTAATTAGAATAGACCCCATTCAAGATTTATAGAATAGAGTTGATGGATATTTAGATTTTTGTGTGAGAATCTACATCTTTCAAATCATCAATCAGGTATTGGATGATAAAATAAATGTAGAAAAACAGATAAACCAAAGCTTGAACTATTGCTACTGCTACTTCCACCTCCAATGATAGTAGTAGTTATGAAATAGATGAATAAGATCAAATCTAAAACATAAAAACCAAGAAGCATAGATAAAATGACTGAGTACTGACCTTAAATAGTAGATAATGATAACCTTTGTAACTAAAGGCCTCTTTAAAAAGGAGGGTGTTTGATGTTGATGTATTTGGTCAAAATAAAAGCATGTTTATGGCCTTCCTGAGTTTTTAGTCCAGTGCGTGTAATGAGAGCAGCTTCAGGAATAAGTCCCACTTCCTCATACGCGACTACTGTACTGGTTGTGCTGAGGTTAGTTTCAATTAGATTTATGAACACAGCTCCAGAAAAAGCAGAGAGGGTAAAAGGTTTGGTTTCTCTGATTTGACCTTTCATGGATATGTGTTTGAGTTATGATTTATAACTATAAACTACTGATAACATTTCGCCTAAATCCCAAATAAAAACATAAATTTTCAAGATGAAAATGAAAAGGTAAGAAAGTAATCTTTTTACAGAACAGAACTAAGGTTTTAACTTTCTAGGCGTTTTAGAAATCAACATTTTATGTAATAAACACAATTTTCAAACACAGCTTTTATGATTTTTCGTGGGTTCAGGTGATTGCCCAGTAATGACCTCATTAAGCAGGAGAGTGAGTGTGTGTGTGAGGGATGTTTTCCCTGAACTGTATGAATTAAGAAGCGGGAATCTAATTTGTTTTAATGTCCATTAAGCTACCACTTCCTCCCTGCAAATGAGCCTTTCTGCTAATATCAGAATAGATGCTTCAAAACGAGTCAAAGCTTATTGTTCCTAATGGGTTTCTCTTGTTTTTCAGAGACTCCTCTGTTCTGTTATTAGTTAAAAAATATTACTAGTATTTGATCTAAAGATGGCAATATCCTATCAGTTCCTATTGCTGCTGACCAGGTCTGGACATCCACTGGTGCCGATTCTCAGAAATCCACGACCCGGTTCTTCTGAATGCTTCAGTCTGAAACATACAAGCCACAGTAACCGGGTCAAAGATTAACTGTGTCACTGACCCACCTAGCCTTCCTGTGAGTTGTCGGGCCTGTTGTAAATTAAGAGACGTTTTCTGACTAGGAAAAAAATGTGTGAGCGGTTTCAAAGTATGAATGGTTGTGAAACTGCCTGAAATGATGCCGGGTGAGTCCAGAACGTTTCACTGAAGGTTGGCTCCTTCTCATACACTGCAAAAAGGGAACTAAAAGTAAAATGTTCTTTAAATCTGTATATTTTTCCTTGATTTGAGCAGCTAAATAAGACTATTCGCCAATGATATGAGAATTTCCACCCCTAAAATAAGATGATTAGATATCCTGCACTTGTAATAAGATGATAGAGATGAATTGTTTTTATTTCAAGTACAAAAATCTTATTCCATTGGCAAATAAAATGATTTACCGATAAAATACACTAATTTCAAGAGGATTTTACCTACTTTTAGTTCCCTTTTTGCAGTGTTGGTGCAAAACAACTCAAACTGCAAAAGTAAACAATGCCGATGTGGCTAAGCGACCTGCTCCCTGCTTTCTGGTTTAAAATCTGCATTTTTAAAACCTTAACAACAGTTGATTTATGCAGTGGATTCTATGTTCTTGAAATTTCTCCCACCGATCCAATAGCAATTAAAAAGAATGCTGTTTTTATTGTATTTCAGGAACTCCTTGGTTTCCTGCAGTGGTTTCCTGCAACATATTCAACACAGGCAGTTTCCTGCCTGTGTTGAATATGTTGCTACAACCACTGTAAATACTCTAAACACAATCTAGTAAATCCGTGGGCGTGACCTTATGTTGGAGCCATGCCTGAAGAGCACTGGACGCGCTTACCGGGCAGACGGTTAAAAAGGAAATGAATAATCTTGGTCATGATGACAACTCAGCGCTCATAGACTCTTCATTACTCAATATTTCTGAGATATGTTGCGTAAGCATGGACCCGCTGATTAGAAATGGAAAGTTTCTGGAAAGAAAGGCCTTGATGGTAAAACTGCAATAAAACCTGTCGTCACTGTAATAACACGTGCAATAAAGAAAAGGAAAAAAAAAAAAAACGTTGTGCCTCGTGAGAGATGAGTAAGTGCGCTGATAGCAAATATGAAATTAGAAGACTGGAACAATGGCTTTCTAGGTGACTGTTTAGGAGTGGTGGGTGTGATTAATGCGTGGTCTGTCTCTTCAGCTGTCTCCCTACTTGGTGACTGGGCAGGAAGAACCCGGTCAGTCTGTTTTATGCGCGCGTCAACACTCGTTCCGCCGTTAGGCCGTTTGACCCGTCCAGGGTGTTAATTTGGGTACAAGGCAGGACTCCCGCCTTGCATTGTGCTTAGCTGGGAGGCTGCAGAAGCGCCACGTCGTAAGCCAACCCCCGTGTTTAAACCGGCGACAGGCCATCTGGCTTATGCTGCACTATTTTGATCCCGGTGCCTCTTGTAATAATAACACAGAGCGGTTATTTATTGGGAGTCGATAAACACATTCCTAGCAGATGAAATGGAAATATATACAGCGCCGTGTTAGGTCAAACGGAGATTGTTACATGATGAGCAATGGTGTTGGGTTTGAGCGACGTTTCTGTTTACCGTAAGACGGCTTGTGAGGGGGAAAGCTAACTATCAGATGAATAAACGATACACTTCTGTAGACGGACTACAGACTCCACTCTTTACATATAGTTTTAGGTGGCATATACCTTTTTGAAAGTGGTCGGACAAGAAAGTTTTGGAGGTGATTCTCATGTCTGTGTGTCTCTTTGTCTCTCCTTTTCAGACGCGTGATGACTTTCTGGGTCAGGTGGACGTGCCCTTGAATCAGATACCGGTGAGTTCTTGTTGTGAACGCGATGTAATAACTTTCTGTTGCTGGTTTAATTTCACCTAATCTCCTGGATTAAGTGAAATGAATCTCTCTGGATTGTTAGCAGGTTGTTAGAGCTGCTTCAAAACGCAGAAAAGAAGAAACAGGAGCTTAGGGGTTCGGAACATTGATTGGGCAAATAATTGAAGACAAGACTTAAACTCTGAACAGTTCATCGGCTGATCAAAATCTGACCTCATAGTCCCACCTAACCTGACTCCACCAGATAGATTTGCTCCGCATATCCATCTGGAAACCTTCCGTTGAAGTAATTTTGGGAAGGGACGAAAATACTGGTTAGCTGATTGGCCTATGTTGATGATAGACGGGCCAAATAAACCAATCAGATCAATGAAGCATATGACGTACTAAGGGCGACGACGAAAACACAACCACAAGCTCTTGGCGAAACCATTAGGGAGAAGAGCAAAAACATCTTTTCCTCTGAGAAAATCCTCCAGAGCAGTGTTTTGCTCTTCTTTCAGTGAAGAAATACTCTGTAAAATCGATAAAACCTGCTCGATAGCCACGCTAACGCTAGTTTCATCGGCTGAAGCCGCCATGTTCTTTAGACTGAACTGTCGCGCTTCCTCGATGCAGTCACACCTTCAACCCGCCTCAAATCAACTGCTGATTGGACGTTCGTTTGGTGAACGGCTCCAAATTTTCTTTAACGGAAAGTAGCCAGACTGATCTGCGAGTGAAACCTTGAAAGCTCGCGAGATCAGGATGGTCTCACGAGGCTAAGTCCCACCACCCCAAGAATAAAAACAAAACAAAAACAAAGCAGGATTAAAATGGTTAAAAAAATGATTCTTTAGTTAGTAACCTTAATGTTCTTGGTTAATTTGTTTCAACGCCCTTGATAGACGTCCTTCCTGTCAGGAGGCGGGAATGTTGCCCTATGTGGTGAAGGTCTCTTCATTAAGGGCATCCACAGTCTGGAGCTGACATCTGTTTTAGAAAACTCCTCATTACCATCCATCCCTGAACGGGGATATAGTATAGTATAGTATAGATAGATAGATAGATAGATAGATAGATAGATAGATAGATAGATAGATAGATAGATAGATAGATAGATAGATAGATAGATAGATAGATAGATAGATAGATAGATAGATAGATAGATAGATAGATAGATAGATAGATAGATAGATAGATAGATAGATAGATAGATAGATAGATAGATAGATAGATAGATAGATAGATAGATAGATAGATAGATAGATAGATAGATAGATAGATAGATAGATAGATAGATAGATAGATAGATAGATAGATAGATAGATAGATAGATAGATAGATAGATAGATAGATAGATAGATAGATAGATAGATAGATAGATAGATAGATAGATAGATAGCGCGTTATTCTCTTGGAAGAAGTCCTTTGTCAGTCGGGCGTTGTGAGCTGCAGTCTTTTGCTGTTGAAAGCCCATGTGATCAGCACACAGACGAAGGCCCTCTGACAAGAGGAATGGCTACACGGCGGCCTCACGTCCTGTAATTCATTTCTCCGAAAGGGGTCATTCAAGAGTTTTGAGGCTTTACAAAATGAGTATGTAGACAGACATCTAGGCAGAAGAAATGCCTGTTGGAGACTTTGTAATACTAAGGGACATACTTTCAATATAAACAATAGCTAGTTTAAAACCACGCAGAGGACTTAGCAATAAAAACTCCCCCTCCTTCAATGAAAGGCTAAAATCTAATAATAATAATAATAATAAAAAAAGAAAGATTCTAGACCAAAACTGAACAGGAAGAGAAACTGGAACAGTAATTAAAACAATAGCCGAAACACCAAAACTGCCATTTGTCGACGTGGCGACTGGATCTCTGGCTATTGGGGAGGGCAAATTATTAGAGGGGTGTTGGTGTTAAGATTCGTTTTAAGTGCATGTTTGTTTGTTTGTTTTCTGTTTGCATTTAATCTGGAAATCATGGCCCCCGGTTGTTCAGATTCCCTCTGTAAGAACAGCTCGTGAAGGGCAAGCAGCAGTTGAGCAAGAGTACTGACAGGAACATACTGTATGTGTGAAAGATGCATAGTTAAACATTCTCTACAGGGAAAAAAAGCAAAGTAACTCAAACTGAAGGTGCATAAAACAGCAGAATAAGCCACCAGGACAGGGAGATCTGGAGTCCGCCCACCTCTAAATGCCCTCAATGTCCTTGAATCCATAGAGCCGTCCCTGTTCTTGTCTTCTCGAGACTATCGTTTTCCAAAGCTGCATGCGTTTCGTTTCTACTATTATGATCTCCCGTCTTCAGTCTCACCTCTGTCTCCATGTAAACATAAACATGTGCACCCTTATTCTGGTTTCTGTTCCATACCGCTCTCCACAGTTTTGAAAACACGGCCTGCCCTGTTTATGCCACCTTTCTGCTTTTGTTTAATTGTAAATACAAAATTATCCTTCATTGTGCACCGCCACCATCGATCCAGATTGCCATGTATTTCAAAATGATGGCGCTGTAACGCCACGTTCTGCACTGGTAGTTAAAGCATTACTCTTTGTTGTTGTTTTTGTTTCCTTCAGACAGAAAATCCTAACTCCAGTAGGCCATACACATTCAAGGATTTTCTGCTCCACCCCCGAAGGTTTGCATTTCATGATACTTTCGCTCTGCTATTGGAAATTCCTGTTCGTGTTTCTTGGCTCCAACTCAACATTTTTTTTTTTTTCCTTTTTTGTTTTTCTTTCCTACTTAGCCATAAGTCCAGAGTCAAAGGTAATCTGCGTCTCAAAATGACCTACCTGCCGAAGAACACTGGCTCAGAAGAGGAAGCGGCAGATCAGACAGAGGAACTGGATGTAAGCTAAACCTGATTGGAAATGATCATCATAAGCCAACGTCCTGTCTTCACAGTATCCAGTTCACTTTTAGAGCATAATTCTGAATATTTAATAGATTTTTGGCTTCCTGTAACTAATAAGGCTCACTCAGCCAAGAGCTAATCGAATTCTTTAGAGTATTCGCTTAAATTATGAGAAAAGATTCATTATCCTTAGAAGATATCGGGATAGTGTGTAGTCACAGCGGGACAAGGGTTAACCAAAGCTGTGATTCCTCCAAAGTTATTAAATATGGGTTCTTTTTGTTAACGTTCCTCTATCAATCAAATGAATTACTGCTAATTAACCATGTAAATGGTTAATTAGCCATTTAGCTAGACCTAGATTAGCCTCAGTTATCAGTAAATAACTTTGCGTAATGTACAACAGAAATGTTAATGGGGCGTTTCATGTTGTGCGTTGTAAAAGTAATGAATTGTTTTTGCATTTTTTTTTTCTCATCTCAAGTAAAAATTCTGGTGTATTTAATTGGATTTGTATGTTAAAGAACACACAGTTTGACATAATGGACAAATGAAAGGAAACGATGAATGCTTAGAAGCATTTTTTACAAAAAACAAATATAAAAATATCTGAAAGGTTTGTATTTAATTTCCTTTCCTCTTGAAGAAGGTGGTGTGATTACATGAGATAAATATTTAACAAGCCATGGTGGGAAATCTACCACCCTGAGCGCACAATTTCCACAGTGAAACATGGTGTTGGCAGCAGCGTTCTGCAAAAATATTGCCTAAGGGCTGCTAAATGCAATTTCACACCACATTTTTTCAGGTTTTTATTTGCTAAAAAATAAAAAACTTAAATCAAGAACTCAACTTGAGGGATATCCACTGCTCTGTGTTGCTCCATCAAGTAACAATAACACCAGACTTTAGTGTAATCAAAGCTCTAACCTCTTCTTATGTGCAACCTGTTTGAACGTGTATCAATACTATCATACATTTATAATCGGTGTTACCTCTGCACTGACTTAAGTACACTTTCCTCCCTTTTAAACCCCCTATTCCTCTGCGTAGCCTACCTGGGAGTCTCTGGATCAGGACATGTCCGGTCCCAGACAGAGCCAGCTGCTGCCTCCTCTGCCTCCCGGCTGGGAAGAGCGGCAGGACAACCTGGGAAGAACCTACTTCGTCAACCACGTGACCAGAACCATGCAGTGGCACCGGCCGACAACACAGTAGGATATCCTGCATGTCTACACGGGTAACATTGTTTCCTCAGATTCATTCCTAACGGATGAGAGCAAACGTGTGTGTTTGTATTTTTTTTATTTTTTTTGTATAAAGGGAGAGCAATGGGGAAAGTCATAGAGAGCAGAACAATAGCACAGACGCGGAACATGCCTTAAATACACGCAGACAGATCTCGGACCATGATGAGACCGCCACCCCACACGAGTCTCCAGAGGTAACACGACTATGTTTTTCTCTTCAGTCCTACAATTGGTTAGATAATTGTTTTGTTTATTTGGGTTTTTTTACGCTCAAACCCATTTTTCAGAACTATGCTGCAAAGCAAGCAAGCTTTTCTGGTTTGACAGAACCAAAAACTCCACGCAGAAATAAGAACTACAGAACTAGAATGGTAGTTACACGGTTACTTTGTTAACCCAGTCAGGCTCCGTCCTCAGGTTACAGGGACAAACAACACTGCACACCCTGATACTTTATTCATAGCAATATCACCTTTATTCACAGAAAAGAGGAATACTCTTGAGTCTTTAGATTAGATTAGATTAGATTAGATTAGATTAGATTAAACTTTATTGTCATTACACAGGTACAGGTACAAGGCAACAAAATGCAGTTTAGGTCTAACCAGAGGTGCAATAGCAGCAAGTGCAGGATAAACAATGGTTCCATAAGTACAGGACATGGATATGTACTGAATAAATATAGAGATGTATACTATTATAAACAGAATTTTACTGATAGATTTGTCCTATGAGTATAATATATACATAACTAGTATTGTGAACTAAATTTACAGCTGGATATGTACCGACAGGATGGATGTTTAATGATGTAGAAATGTATTTCCGACTCTGTCAGGTAGTAATGTTTGATTGACGGCATGGGTCCTTATAAATAACCCTGCTAATTAAAGTTGTTCAACCTTTAAATACAGAAGTGTTTTCTAATTCTGCTATAAAACCAGCAGCCTAAGGGATTTCCTTAACCTGGCATGCCAGATTGAAGATGTGTAGCACTTTCGGTTTAGTTCTGCACGTCGTCAATCTGGGTCTGCTCCCAACGAATCCGGGAGGCGAAAGGAGGGACGTTGGTTTTAGCCAATCACATTAAAATGTACCAGACACTTCTTGCTGTTCTTCTTTCAAAAATTAAATTGTGGATTCTGACAAAACAGATGGGGTAGCAGCAGCTACAAATGCGTCCTCCTGCGTTGCCATGTTTATTTTGGCAGCTCTTGCTTTCATCACAGCTGTATGTCCCGCCTTAAACCATAATACTGCAATGTGATTGGCTGACTCATGCTGGGTCGCTTCTGGGGAACTTGAGTATTGTCACAATGCTATAAAGAACAGCCCATTCTGTTTATCAATTTGTCTATTTGCTATGTGGTGTAATGCTATGTGTATGTGCACATTTTCTTCTAATGCAGCTCATTTTGTTTTGTGGTGTCTCCACAATATAAGGTATTGTGATAAAAATGCTAATGTTCCTCAGTACATTTGT
This sequence comes from Fundulus heteroclitus, assembly GCF_011125445.2. Lineage (NCBI taxonomy): Eukaryota > Metazoa > Chordata > Actinopteri > Cyprinodontiformes > Fundulidae > Fundulus > Fundulus heteroclitus. The sequence goes on from NC_046364.1 coordinate 31,358,000, forward strand.
CATGTTTCATCAGCTCAGAACTATGGAAGGTTAAATTAAGATAAAAGATGTCAAGATGTCTTGTGACATCTTAAACTGAACCTTTTTATCTGGGTGTAGATAGCTCCACCTCCATTATAATGAACCCAATGACTTTCAGCTCAACATAGCCTAAAGGCTTTGATCAAATGTTTGGTCAAATGTTTAATAACACAAAATCTGTTTGTCAGAGAATGGATTTTCATACCTTTTTTGTGGCATTTGATTGAATTGACGTCCAGAAGTCACATGTTATTTCATAAAAAGTGAATTAAACCTTACTTCTACAGCAGCTTCAAATGCATAAAATGTCCTTCGCGTGTATTAGTAGGCGTGCAAAAAGCTCCAAAGTACTTTGTGAGTATAACTCGCAATTCTTTCACTCCAACATTTTAAGTTAGTTTTTATTACTTCTTATATATTTTTATTTATTTACATTTCAGTGTGCCTTTCTTGTTTTTAAAGTGTTGCTTTTTGCTTCTCTTATTTTCCAGTAAAGCACTTTGCATTACCATGTGTGTGAATGCCACTGTACAGATACGCTTCCCCTTGCCTCATAACCTCACAGTCTCTCATGCTCGTATGTTTCAGAGCTGGGAGGTCATTACGGAGGACGAATGCACTTCTTATCCCAGAAACCATCAGCTCACATCGCCTTCGTCCCACGAGCTTCCAGCATTCTCGTCTCTAAGTCACGAGAACAGAAACCTTTGCGCGCCACGATCCTCAGCTAGAGAGCGCCGCAGTTCCCAGAATGTGAGTACTTTTCTGAGAAGCATGAAGTTCCTCTTACTGAAAATCATTAGTAGATGAATGCAAGTCAATCACTTTGACTAAGAGAGAGAGAGATGGAGGGAGGTTGAAAACGGATGCAGATTAAAGGAGATGGCTACAAGTGTAACTCCTCCTGGCCATTAGGTGGCGCACATGCGCTCGCTACTCTTTGGCAACCGGTTGCCAGGTCCGTCAGCATGCCAGGTTGGCATTAGCGGACTTTTAACTTACCTGTTCAGAAGGAAAGCGGCAACCACCACGGGGCGTCTGAGCCAAAGCTTGACCGATGTTCACCCACGTTTTTCTTTTTTCTTTTTTTTTTTTGGCCTGCTGTAATCTGAGAAATGTAAATGCTGAGAAGAAGCCATTTCTCAGCGCTATAACAGAGCTACTACAATCTGGCAACGCCTGAGCTGCGTCTCACACGACTTCAACTATTTCTATTGGTGCAGAATCCTTTCATGTCGACCATGGCATAGTTACTAGTAGTAAATATCTTGAACCTGTCAACATTTATAAAACAATTGTTTATATACTATATATTTATTTTTCTAGTACAAATGTATAATTTTAATCTGCACCACTCTAGATGCTCTGTGTTGATTTCATGGAAAACGTTTAGCTTTAACCTTTTATGTCTGCAGAACCACATAAGTAATTCAAACCATTCCAGCCTAAGAGAAAGTGCTCAGGCTTCGACAAGAGAGGAACATCCAGTGGTTAGTATCTCTAGCTTCTTCGTGAGGTTCAATAATCCAGTTTCACTTCGTAACACGATAAACCAACAGCACAGCTGAACTCACTTGGTGTCCACCTGGAATGCTCTGCTGATTGGTGTTTTTAATTTTCATGCTGTTCAAACAGCCACTTCCTGCATCAACTCAGTTGCCTCCAGGCTGGGAGGAGAAGCGTGACGGTAAAGGAAGGCGCTACTATGTCAACCATAACACCCAAACCACCACATGGGTGCGACCCATCATTCAGGTACACAACTTTATATATATATATATATATATATATATATATATATATATATATATATATATATATATATATATATATATATATATATACCTTTTTTTTTATTTAACCAAGGGAATCCAAAATGCAGAATTACAGAGAAAAAAACTAATCCCACCCTTACTGCTTTTACTGGATTTCACAGGATGTAGCAGCTAGCCTCGGCTAATTAAATGCACTTAGTTAACGGGTCGGCAGGAAGTGTGGCCTCCTCAATAAAAGCAGGAATTTAATGAATTTGCTGATGTAAAGCATTAAGGTTTTCCTTTAACCCAATGCCAAGTGATGAACATTAGCAACGACGGCTAAAGCCTTGGTCCCAACTGGGTCGTGCAACATGATAGTTTCAAATGCAGCTGCAAATGTGCAACCAAACGGCAGACTAAAGAAAGAGACCACAGCCAATTTAAAGTGAGTTGGAGCGATCTTATAAGAGCTGTGTGTTAAAGGATAATCACCTGTGCCCAGGCATTTGAGCTGGTGAATTCTTGTGCTATAAATCAAAGTTGTGCTAATACGTTATATTTCAAACAGTTGTGAGTTTTTGCCTTGACTTTAAAGTCTGCTTTTATTAAAATATACAAGCTAAAATACACTTTAGTTTTAGAGGGAAAAAAAACTACCAGCAATCATTTTAATAGATGAAAACCCTCTTAACCTAACACTTTATTGGTTTTTGTTGTTGTTGTTGTTGTTGTGCTGGACAGAGACCTGCAGAAACGGCACCAGCAGCACCAGCAGCAGCACAGAGTGTATCAGCTCTGCCTCAAAACCACAACTCACCGTCCCATCCGCCTGTCAGACCCGCAGAGTCTTCTCAGCCCAGACCGAGCTCAGAGGCCGCCTCCGAGTTGAGCTCCTTACCCCAGGGCTGGGAGGTGCGCAGCGCTCCAAACGGAAGGCCCTTTTTCATCGATCACAACACAAAGACGACCACCTGGGTAAGAATGTAGCACACCGGGGCTATGAGGGCAAATTTAGATTCAAAAAGTGGCCACCTATTAAGGATGTGAAGATGCCTACCAAGTCTAGGAGATAAATTACAATATAAGAAAAGTTAAACAAAAACAAGAAAGTTATAAAAAAAATGGATTTGTTGAAAGGCAGCTTTATCTTTGTACAGTCTGTGCCACTGACAGACTGCATATCTATGTGAATGTTTCCTCTGAGTGAGATACAACTTGTTTGTGTTCACCTGAACAGGACGATCCCAGGCTTAGGATTCCTGTGTCCGTCAGGAAGACGGGCTCACTCGACCCCAATGATCTCGGCCCGCTGCCAGTAAGCTCTTCAGTTACAGACAGTCAACAGCAACGTGGCTGAGATGCCTACTTGTGTATATATATATTTGGGTCACTGGATATTTGACAGACGTGAGGTTCTGTAACAAGTTTTTGATGTTTTCTTTGTTTCCAGCCTGGTTGGGAGGAAAGGATCCACAGTGATGGCAGGATATTCTACATAGATCACAGTTCGTATGCTTTTACATATTCAAACAAACAAAAAGAAATCTCAAACTGGACTCGCCCAGTTTTTAATATGTTAAACCTGTCAGTGGATGACGTTTAAAAAAAAAAAAAAATTTTCATTTGATAGACACCAAGGCCACGCAGTGGGATGATCCCAGATTGCAGAAGTCGGCTATTACCGGTCCAGTGAGTATAGAAAGAAACAAATTCCCTTCAAATAATAAATAAAAACTGCAGTTCTTAGTCTCTTAATGTTGATGTTTTATAACAGGCTGTGCCTTACTCTCGAGACTACAAACAGAAGTATGACTACTTCAAAAAGAAGCTGGTCAAACCGGTGAGTCTCATCAGACGGCAACAGCAAGAGGGGATTGCAGTGGCGATCCCGATCCTGCACACAACTGAGGTCTGTCTGTTTCTAACACAGTCCGACATCCCCAACCGCTTTGAGATGAAGATGAAGCGAAGCTCGGTGCTGGAGGACTCCTACAGACGCATCCTCGCAGTGAAGAGGCCGGATCTGCTGAAGGCTCGGCTCTGGGTCGAGTTCGACGGGGAAAAAGGTCTGGACTATGGCGGTGTGGCCAGAGAGTGGTTCTTCCTCATGTCCAAGGAGATGTTCAACCCGTACTATGGACTGTTTGAGTATTCTGCCACGTAAGTTTAAAATCTGTACTTCTATCTTCTTCTTTATCTTTACTGCTTACAGTGCAAATATAAACTAGACCTAGGGCTGGACGATAATTTAATAACAATATATATCGATAATAGAAAAAAAAGGGTCAATAAAAAGTTCAATAGAATAAAGTTTTCCTTCCTTTTGCATTCTAGCCTATAATGTATATAATATATATACATTATAGGCTAGAATGCAATATATAATGTAAGTTAATATTACAGTCATTACTTCCTCCCAACCAATCACAAACTCAAACCCAGGCAGTCACGAAGCTCCGCCCCTTCAAAGAGCACAAAGAGTACGCTTTCTTTTTAAAAACTTGAAGTTTTGGTAAAAAGTTGGTTGAGCAAAGGCTTGAGTTTCAATTCAGTGTTTGTCTGTATCTAAAAATAGGTCGCTAAACAACAGCATAAAATGTCCAGGGCTGCACTTAAAATGTATGTTTTGAATTTGTTGATAATTATCGATATCGACCAATATGATTTGTATTTTATCAATGTGCTTTTTTGCTATATCGTCCAGCTCTAACTAGACCATTACTTTATTTTATTTATTTATTTTTTTTTTACATATTTTGCTTTGATTTAATCAGGAATGCCCCATTGGAAATCAGCTTCTGTTATTCCAGTGAGATGAGCCAAGATATGAGAGTAAAACCAAATATTAAAAATACAGCTTTTATAGAAAGGTAACATCAGAGAGAAAATAAAACAAAATAAAAACACAACCAATGAAGTTTTTACAACATAAAAATGAGGTAAACATTAACCAACTATGTCCAACTCAGTCAAGCTAAACAGCTGCAACGCTTCAAAGTGCGTAGTGTCTAAATGTTGAGGATAGTCTGAACGATTTCAAATGTTTGGAGCTTAAGCTGAGCGAGCAACCCTCATACATTTAGCAGTGTGTTTTCAAGTTGACCTAGTATCATAAATACTAGTATAGTATAATTAAAGGCTTTAAATATTAGTAGAGACTTTACCTAATCTGATATGCAGTAACATTTACTGAGTCTTGCAAAAGTATTCGCCCCCCCCCCCCCCCCCCCCCCCCAGACATTTTTCATGTTTTGTTGCCTCACAACCTGGAATTAAAATTATTTGTTTGAGAGATTGTTCATTTACAGAACATGTCTACAACTTTGAAGGTGGATTTTTGTTGTTGTTGTGAAGCAAACAACAAATAGGACAACGTAACAGAAAATCTGCAGAGCCACCTCTTGTGGTAATTGTAGCTGCAGGTGGCTTTGGGTCAGTCTCTATGAACTCTCCACATCTTTTTACTGGGATTTTTGCCAATTCCTCGAGGCTAAAGTGCTCCGGCTCCTTCGTGTTGGATGGCTTCTGCCTGTGAACAGCAATCTTTAGGTCTAACCCCAGATTCTCAGTTGGGTTTGAGGTCTGGACTTTGACTGGGCCATTCCAACACATTTTAAATGTTTCTCCATGAACCAGTGGAGTGTTGCTTTAGCAGGATGTTTCCGGTCATCGTCCCGCTGGAAGGTGACCCTCCGTCCCAGTCTCACATCACAGGCAGACTGACGGGCTTTGCTCAGAAATATCCCTGCATTTAGCACCATCCACCATTCCCTCGACTCTGAGCCGTTTCCCTCTTCCTGCTGCTGAAAAACATTCCCACTGCATGATGCTGCCACCACCGTGTTTCACTGTGGGGATGCTGTTCTTGGGTTGATGGGATGTTGATGGGGTTTGTGCCAGACATGGAGTTTTCCTTGGTGGCCGAAAAATTCAATGTTAGTCTCATTAGACCAGAGCACCTTCCTCCAGACGTTTGGGGGGTTTGCCGATGTGCCCTTTGGCAAACTCAAAAGTTGCCTTTCCTTTTTTCAACACTAAGTAGAGCCTTTTTTCTGGCCACTCTCCCATAAAGCCCAGGTCTATGTAGTGTACAGATTATTGTGGTCCTATGGACAGATCCTCCAGTCTCTGCTATGAAGCTCTGCTACTCCTTCAGGGTTTCCTTTGGTTTCTGTGCCTCTCTGATAGATGCCCTCCTGGCTCGGTCTGTAAGTGTTGGGGGACGGCCATCTTGGCAGGTTTGTTGTGGTACAATGAGCTTTCCATTTAAAGATGATGGATCTAATGATGCTTTGGGGGAACATCAGAGATTTTGATATTTTTCATAACCCCACCCTTACTTGTACTTCTCAACAATTTTGGCTCTGACTTTTTTTGAAAGCTCCTCGGTCTTCATGGTGTGATGCCTCTTGCTTAGTGGAGCTGCAGAAAAGGTGTGTGTATACAGACAGATCATTTGATACTTAGCTTACACACGGACGGACTTCATTTAATTAATTATGTGACTTTTGTAGGTAACTGGCTGCACCAGAAACATTTACAACCCTTATGAAAACTGATTCTTAGCTTTTTAAAAAAGGGGATTTGAACCCTAGTTCTCCAGAGACTCTGGGAGGTCTTTTGAAAGTATCTCTTTGGACGTTGGCTGCATTTCCGTTCAGTGTTAGGTTAAACGTGAGAGAAAAAAACAAAACAGTATGAAGGTGATGAAGTTACTCTAGAAGTCATGTCTTTATGAAACAGGATAAATATTTACAAAAGACGTCACAAAGCATCATGCTGCTGCATCATCCCTGTTATACAAAGAAATGAGGGGACTCAACAGTTTAGCTCAATACTGTAAGAGGGAAACTACAGGGAAGATCCCCTACTTTCATCTAAATATGATTTACTGTGTGCATTCGCACTCGGTTTATACCTGGTTAAAAAAAATGTGTCATTTGCATGTTTTGCTACCTAAAGAAGTAGAAGTAAACGTCTTTTTCTGTCGCTTACTTGTTAGTTTTTCAGGTCAGATGGGTTCAACTTGGCGAAGCTACTCTCTCCAAAAGAGAGTTTTGCTGTTTAAGATTAGAATTAGTTTTTTTTATTTCTTGATTAAGAAGATGTTTTTGCTCTTCTTCGTGCCGGCGTCAGCCGAACCAGCTTGTTCCTTTGGGAGACTTTTGTTGATGAGCTTGATTAAAGTTGGCTCCTAATCAGCTTAAAACTAAAACCTGGTTGTTGGGGGGTTTTTTTTGTTGTTTTTCTAAGAAGAAGGTTCTCTGTAACCAAACCCGGTGCATCACGTTACTTTAGATCAGTATCAGCTCAGAGATTAGGCTTGCTGTTGCATCCAACACTGCCACTGGAAATACAGGACTGGAAATTCCTTTGTTTTAGTTACAAATGTCGGTTTTGTGACCCTATTATCTTTCAGAGACAACTACACGCTGCAGATTAACCCTAACTCCGGTTTGTGTAATGAAGACCACCTGACCTATTTCAAGTTCATCGGTCGTGTGGCTGGCATGGCGGTGTTTCACGGCAAACTTCTGGATGGTAAGTTCCTGAACACTTGATTTAAAAAAAAAATAAATAAATAAATAAATAAAAAGCCTCATCTCTTTGTTTCTCTCTAAAGCTTTCTTCATCCGGCCTTTCTACAAGATGATGCTGCAGAAGCCGATCACTCTACAGGACATGGAGTCAGTTGTGAGTATCGGCAAATTTAACGAGGATATTGAACTGAAGATGAAGATGGAACTTTTTTTTTTACTAACTTTGATCTGCTCTTTTTCTTATTCAGGACAGCGAGTACTTTAACTCCTTAAAGTGGATCTTGGAGAACGACCCAGAAGACTTGGACCTGAGGTTCACCATTGACGAGGAGCTGTTTGGAGAGGTGCGCTCTCCGTCTCCGGCATCCCACCAGATATTTAATTTGACGCACGTGGCTCATAATAAATAATGAATCTCACCCTGCCGCCCTCTTTACAGACTCACCAGCACGACCTAAAACCCGGCGGCTCAGAGATCGTTGTCACGAACGAAAACAAGAAAGAATACATCGAGTAAAGAACAACACACCTGAATTTGATTTATCATCTTCCTAGAGTTTAACTGGGGTTTTGTAACAATGCCATATTTTGTTTTTGTCAGCCTGGTGATGCAGTGGAGATTTGTGAACAGAATACAGAAACAGATGATGGCCTTTAAAGAGGTGATTGTTTGAGTGTTTCTAAGGTGGTTAAAGCTCTCACAAATGAAAGATAAGACTAGAAAAGAAGGTGAAATTGTGTGTTTCAGGGATTCTTTGAGCTGATACCAAAGGATTTGATCAGGATTTTTGATGAAAATGAGCTCGAGGTGAGTTTTTCAGTTGATCAGATGAAAATGTCCTAAATAAGTCTCACAGAAAACGCACATTTTAATCTGCGCTCCGCTTTTTTTTCCCCACAGCTTCTCATGTGCGGCCTTGGAGATGTGGATGTAAATGACTGGAGGCAGAACACCAAATACAAGAACGGTTACTGTCCCGACCACGCGGTCATCCTGTGGTTTTGGAAAGTAAGAGTGATTTTCTTACCCTCAGCTGAGATACATGCAGGTCCCCCTCAGTTCATCTGTGACGAAGAGGAGTTTGGATTTAGTTGTTCCGCTGAAATATCTGTGTTTGTTGTTTTGCCCTGCGTAGACGGTTCTCCTGATGGATGCAGAAAAGAGAATCCGGCTCCTCCAGTTTGTGACGGGAACCTCCAGAGTCCCAATGAATGGGTTTGCTGAACTCTATGGTAAGACAAAATACTGTCATTTTCTAATTTTTCACTTAAGAATAAACATTTTCTAATTACATTCAAGATGCTCCAAATAAATTATAATTTTTTGCTTAATTTTTACTTTATAATCCTGTGCAGATTTTTACCTTTGCTGAAGGGTGGTTTGGTCTTTGTTGTTGTTGTTTTTCTAAACTGATTTCAGTAAAAAAAATAATGTCTTTTTGTTGTTTTTGGCTTTACTTTCTAGGGTCTAATGGACCACAGCTGTTTACCATTGAGCAATGGGGCACAAGTGATAAACTTCCCAGAGCCCACACATGGTAAGCACTTAATTTGCACTTTATTTCTCTAAAAGCCATCTTGTTTAAATTAAAGTCCACCCCAGGTTAAAAACAATTGTAGACGTAGATATTTGCTCATAAATATGCCAGCCCTACAACTATTCTGAAATCAGATGAATCTTAGCATCCAAATGTAAACAGCCTCTACATGTTTTACAGAGAAAATATTTGGAGTGAGTCTGTCAGTGCAGGGGGGTCTTAGAGTTGAAATGGTGCTTTTTCAGAACCTTTTTATGCTTTTTTTTTTTTTTTTTTAAAGATGATTTGAAAATTTTCGGATGAGAGAGTTCCTTTCAGGCTTTTCTGTTGACTGCCGCTATTTTTGTTTCATGTGGATAAGCTCAACAGTTGTAGTTTTCCCACAATAGACCACACAGTTCTTATGTCTAATCTTTAAGGTGCATGAACAAAGCAAATGTTTCACATTGAGCCCCCAGTTCAGCGAGTTGTCTGTCCGCCTGTCTTTGGTCAGTAAATCAATCAGTGCTCAGTATAAATGTATCTTCCATTTTGAATGAAAAAAGCTTAGTCTCCGCTGCCCTCCTTTACTCTACGTCACGACCAGATTCAGTCCCTGATTGGTTAACGCGATGCGAATTGACAGAAAAATACGGATTGTTGAACTCAAGTGAAATTTTGCTTTGCTCTATTCGCCCAATTCGTGGCGTTCCCATCACTCAGAACGCGTCGTTCGCATCGCCGACAGTGAAATTGCGTCTTTGCATAGGGATAACGTGTAAATCACTCGCCTCATTTGCATTGTTCGCATTCGGTGTGAACACACCTTTAATGTTTGAGCCATTTTTCTGTTGATTTCATTTTTATTTTTGTAGCTTACCAATGTCTTGTTTTATAGTTATCAGAAGCCAATACCTCACCTACCATAGACAAGAGTTTTATTTAATGTGAGTTAGTCAAACAGCTCCTTGACCCTTAGGAAAGAGACACTTTTTTTAGGAGCTGAAGGCGGGTTCATAGATACCAACAACCAATCAAAGTGCTTTGAGCTTCTTGCTTAAAACTGTCCAATTAGATTTGCTTTTAATTTGCCTCATTTGAGAATAAAAAAACTGGGATAAAGCAATGAGCTTTATAATAGTTAATAAAAGGTCAGGTTGGCACTGAAAGACTACAAGCTTTTATTAAAGGGGGCATATCATGCTTTTTAATGGATCCTTTTCACATTGAAGTCATTCAATTGTTGTCTATATAAAGTGGAACTGCAATAATTTGGTCTGAATTCCTGACTATTGTCGCCCCACAACTCCTCTTTTTACCCCTGTTCTGAGGTGTGTCTGAGAGCAACTCGTTTTGGTGCTGTCTCTTTAAATCTACAGGAGGCACTTCACAGTTTCTTTTCAAATGGATGTCTGCCATACTTTTTCCTTCCACTCAACTTTCCATTAATATGCTTTCACACAGCGCTCTGTCAGCTTCTTTAGCAACGACACTTTGTTGCTGGTAGAAAATGTAATTAGCTGTTTTCTTGCAAACTTCAGAGTCACTAGTCTTTCCCTTGATTGTGTAGGCCATATAATACTGTAGATAAATCAATGTTTGTGTTTAAAAAATCCTCTTTTTAATTTATCTGAATTCATATTCTAATTATGCGAGAATCTGAACTTTGGGGTTTTGTTAGCTGTACGACACACACACCAAAATACACCCATCAAAACACTGAGGTTGGCTTTTTGAATTCAATTTCTCAAATAAATGACATCTTTCATGATATTCTAACATGTTTAGATGCAACTGTGGTAGGACTTCTGCTCAAATCTAAATTGGACCCTGATTAATTTTTGCCTTCCATCTCCTAAAGCTTCAACCGCCTGGACCTTCCGCCTTACAAGTCCTTCGAGGAGTTAAGGGAGAAGCTCACCATCGCCATTGAGAATGCGCAGGGCTTCGACGGGGTAGATTAATGTGCGTGTTTGGACGTAGGGAGCTGACATTGCTGCAGTCGGAGTGTATCCAATGAGGATTTCAACCTGCCAGCTGTGTGACAGATGAAGGAAAATCACACGGCCATCACTCTGGTCCACTGTTGGAGCACACAGGAGAAACAAAGTGACAGATACCTTTAAATCTGCATCAGTTTACAAATCAGGTTCTTTATTGGGAGTCGCTCACAGGTGTATTTACTGTTGTTTGTTCTGCTTAAATGCTCTGATGTGGTTAAAAAAAAGGTTGATTTTTTTTTTTTTTTTTTTTTTTTTTGTGAGCTGATATGCATAAATACTGTGAATGTGATGTTAGATGCTAGCTATAAATTCATGCCTCCTTTATTGGAGATATCTGAGACACTGGTTTGGAAAAATCAAACCGCATCCCGCCTTAGGAAAGGGCACAGAGTCCAAAATCAATGTGAAATTGCCGAAATGCAGCAAATATGTACATCTTCACTCTTAGCTGAGGGAAATCTATACCTAGAGAGATGTCCTCATTATTTTTCTCAGCAGTTTTCCAATGCAAAAGCGAGCCGCTTATTTCCTACTAAAGACATGTGAAAAAGCCAAGCTTTAGCACGAGTGGGAAAAATACTGTTTATTTTAGATATTTCTCACAGCAGAATAGAAACACGCTGTCAGTCACTACCAGGTGTAGGGATAAATACCACTTCTAGCAATCACATGGTTCGGCCCACAACAGACTCTGTCATCAGAGTCAGCGTCTGAACAGACCTCAATGGTGGATGAAAATATGATTTTCCATTTCATTTTTTTTACCGCTTAAGTTAAAAAATAAACAAACATGAAGTAGAATAAAACTTTGGCACAATAGTTTATTCCTAAATGTTAAAATATCTCTGTAGGGGATAACTTTGGCTTGAAATGTTTTGATTTGGTTTTTTTTATCTCTTTTATTACAGGACATTAGTTAATTTTCTGTGTTTAGCATTTTTCATTCCAGTATCTCAGATACATGGATGCAGGGAGCCATTTATAGCAGACACTGTTACATACACATTTGAGCGACGTCAGTTCATAAACGTGTCGTTTTAAAGATAAAGTATTACGGTAGTGATGTACCAATACCTGGACCAGTAAAAAGCTTCGGTAATTAGTCTGTATCTATCTATCTGTGTAGTCCGCAGAGAAGAGAAGAAGTGACTGCATGCAGTGTTGGATGGTGCGGAAATATCAAGCAGGCTTGTATATATTGATTTAAGCAAAGTGTCTCTTACCTTTTTGAGCTTCAAATCTTGCATAATATGTATTGTAAATGCAAATGTAACTGTGCCTTCCACATGTAGTTTTTGTATGCTGTAAACGTTATCGTCTCAACTCTGATTGCATCGAAAGAATCCATGTAAATTCACCTTTAATCTCTGGGTGGTAGCTTTGCATAAACCTTTGCAAGCTGGCCTTACTTTTACTGCCTTTTTTGTCTTGTGATATCTTGGTTTTATCTCAAACTCATTAGGGGTGGTCTGATTGCAGCTCTGCTCTGTTTTTGAGAGCGCATCTTCAACATTTTGTTGGTTTGTGTACAGATTGTTGTTCTCAAAGTGAGAACTGATTTGTAATACCTTTGTATGAAATGGCTGTACTTGAGCTATAGTTTTAACATTTTCTGACAGGTGAAACATGTTTACACTAGCTGCCATGTTTACAAGTCTGTGAGAGGGGAGGGGGGGGGGGGGGGTAATGTGGCCTGGTTCTTGTCTTTGACATTTTCTTACTCCTGCTTTTATAAAGTTAAGCACTTTGTTGACGAGTCTTACTTCTAAACTGAATCTTTGCCAAACTGTTGCCTGCAGACTTTTATCACTCATGATGTTTTGCTTCACGTGCACATGTTTAAATGTTTACATGTGAACTTTGCTTAAAACGAGCACTTTCTCTTCTTTCACATTCACTTTTAAAGAGAAATGCCAAGGCCTTCGTTTGTGACATGTTATGGAGACTATAATTATCTTGTCACAGCTGAAAGGAAGTTATCTGTGTATATAATCATCAACCACTAGAGACAATACTCTCCGTCATATCAGATTCTTCTATCATACACTGTACATGCGGTTTAAAGGGCAGAACTAGTTGTTTATCATTCAATTTAACTACCTATAGCGCAGCACATCTTTAGACTGAATATAAATGTTTGCAAAATAAACACGTAAAAACCCGGATGCAATGTCTTTTAAGTTCTTTGCTTATTTCTTCTGGAGTTAATGGTGTTATTCGTACCAGAACGCAATCATTAATGTTCTTTACGAAGTATAGCGACATGTACGGAGCAGACTAAAGTTTACATACACTCACTATTGGCATAAATGTATCCATTTTTGTCTTTCAGGTCGGAATGATTATACAAAAAACAGCTTAAAAAAAAAAAACTACGACCAGGAGCACGTTTAGGTTTTTGTGTGTGTGTGTGTGTTTTGCTAATGTGCATGCTAAAAACAATGCTGTGAGCTCTTCCCTATTATATATTGCTTCTGTTTGTGCTTTGTTTTTACACTGAAATGTAATTTCAAACCAGACAAAGTTAACCAGGCTAAATAAAAATAGCTTTTAGCAAATTATTTCATTTATAAACGGGAAAAGAAGAGCTATTTAAACAAACCTGGCCTCACGTGAAAAGGTTACCGCCCTGCAGCCAATAATGAATTAACTGTGATTAAAAACCTTTTTTGGAAAGCTTTGTTCAGTTTCACCAGCTGCCCCTAAGTCTCATTGCTGACACTCCCGTACAGTCAAATTATTTAAATAGAATCTGTCTCACAGCACAGTGAGACAGATTCTATGTAATAAACAAAATCACTGACATGTGTCAGTGTGGGAGGGGCGTTACAAAGCCATTTTTAAGCATTTGGCTCTCCAGTGAATCGTAATGAAGGGGGGAAAAAAAAGAAAACATGCAAGGAACAGTGGTGATTTTCCCAGGAGTGGCCATTTCACCTAAATTACTCCAAGACCACAGAATCACACCAAAATCACTCAAAGTCTCCGTGGTCATTTTTCTTTTAGCAAAAGACGACTTGGCAAAACAAAAAAAGGAAGAAAAAAAAAAAGAGGGCTCTAAGATGAAAAGCACTGCAGAGCAAGAAGAGTACCCACATGTTGATGATCTTTTGGGGAGATACTCTGTGGACTGGTGAGTACTGGCGTACAATCAACAGCTTTTTCCCCTGAGGGGAAGCTTGCATATAGTCCTTAGCAGCTAATGGACACATTTTTCAAGTCAAAAAGATAGCAGTCTACAACTGTGCAAGATTATGATGCAGAATTGTACAATTTGCATGGATGTCTGACCAGACAGTCCCTGAGAGATTGAAGTGTGCGAATCCATATTTGCAAGTGAAGGAGATTAGTTTGTGTCTTCGTGCTCAAGCTGCTTTAGGTTATGCAGGAGGGATTTTTGTAGTGAAAGTCTAGGCTTTGAGCATAAATTATGAATTTTCAGTGGGGCTGAGGCCACTTAAGAAGCTTAATGTTGGTCTGCTTTATCCATTGTAAAACCAGTTTTGCTCAACAGACTGTCTGGACTCGTCCAGCCATTCCTCTTGGTCTTGTGACCAACAAGCTCCTCGTTTGAATCATCTAACCATGCAACGTTTCTCTGGAAGCCGTTTGGCTTGTCCAGCTCCAGATCCCAGGTGAGCTCAAAGTTCTTGATCAGGAATCAAGACTCTTTCTTGTCATTATGTCAGGATAATGAAATTTTGGTGGGAACGCCGGCTCAGAATTCACACGACACACAGACACAAAACCAGGCATAATGTTTAAATAGTTGAATGCACCGACGACACCTCCTGAGAAGCTAAAAACGTGCAAGTAGTTCTTAGCAACTGATGAGATTTAAATGTTCAAATGTTTGTGTCAAAAAGACTGATCGCAGTCACTTTACGGACAACGTAAATTACATGACGGGATTGGACAAACATTCCCGGACAAGTTAAACGTGTGCTAATAGTTGTCAGCACAACGTGTCCAATTCACTGGGCACCTAACGAAAAGCTTTACATATCTTTTCTGCCATGACACATTCACACATTAAGTCTTTGTAAAAGTGTTAACTGCATACGTTTTGATGAGCGAATCTACTAAACTAAACTAAATACCAGAACTGGTTTTGCATTTGGCCAGCCCAAAGCCTTAGCCTCAAGCCCAGTGTAGATTAGTGGACCGTGCTTGATACGTGTCAGTGACGCAAAACCAGCAGATCTAAGCAACGGCTGCAAATTCTGAGTAGCAGGGTGATCAGATGTCCAGCCAGAAGTCTGCCGGTGCAACTTAAGGGACATTTAACCAAAGGTTAGTACGGGCGTATCGTATTTTTGGCCACGACAGGATTGGAGATTATTTACGCATAATTTGAACCCGTGCACCCAGTTCTTGTTTTTGAAATTCATTGAAGTTGTTTCTTGGATAATCCAGCAATCCTGAAAAAAAAAAAAATCCCAACTTTAGTGTGACGTCCAAGTCTCCTTTAGTCTGTTTATCTTTATCTGGCACCAGAGAAGCGCCACAAAGAAAAGCAGAAAGATAAAAAGCAGATGCTGTGTGTTTGAATGGTGTGGCAGGAAAGGCAATAAAAATGTACCACACAATGAGAGGATGCATCAAAACGGAGAGGTTGTGATATTGTCGTGTTTTTAATTTTCTAGACACAAATAACATAACTGCCTGTTATTTTCCCTTATTTTCAGGAAGACCTGGTGTAACTGTAAAGTCAAGCTTTCTCGCTACCATTATCACTTCGTTTATGGAGCCCCTGTTTATGATTCTGATGATTTTTGTTTTTGGAAAATTTCTTTAACATTCATTTGAGTTTTTTTTTTTTTTTAATTTTTTTTTTTTACTGGAAACATATGCAGAAATGTTGTTGCTCATTCTCCAAAGAATCATTTATTAACTATAAAAGATCTAATCACCACTTTTTGAGACAGCAGTCTGATGATGATGATGTAGCATCAGTAAACTATTTCCATGCGGAGCTGGTCCAGCAGAGGGAGATGAAACACGTGTTTTCTTCTTGAGGCTCACATAACTTCCACCCATTCACCCTTTTTTTTTTTTTTTTTTTATCCCTGCCTCATGCCTACAGGGTCATGGGGAGGCTGGCTCCTCTGCTCAGTGGGTTGCAGCCAGATCCATCACAGGGCGCATACATGCCCTCAATATATATGTTACGGTTTTCAGGATGACTTCGATTGACCACTTTTTAAAAAATATGGCTTCAAATTAAATCTTGCACCCACTAAAAATATAAAAATGTAGTTCCCTGACTGTCCAACATGACTACTGTGACCCTTAACAGCATTAGGCTGGTATAATAAAAAAAATGCATGTGCTCTTTCACAAGTAGCGCTTAAGGAGAGGATTCGCCGATATTTCTGTCGCTAAAACTTTGTGAGAGATTCAGCCATAGAGCCACGGTCCTATTGTCTCTTTCAATCTCCTCCATTGTGGCACTAAAAGTCCCTTCCCTCCACGGGGGTCAGTGCAAAGGTCAAACACAATTCAGGCCAGTCTTTTCGGACACTTTCTGGGGGTCAGTGGGGGTGGGGGTGCGTGTTGGCAGGACAGCACCCTCACCCAACGGCAGATGGTCCTGGGAAAGCCGGTTCCCTCTAGCCCACGTCCTCACAGAACACGCATAACCGGATAATGACTGAAACGGTATCGATCCGGCCGCAGCAGAGCTTGACCTGAGCTTACAGGCGCCCTGAGCTTCACTCCACCCACTGACTGCGGCGTATTGGCAGGAGCCCATACTGAAGTCTTGATTAATTGAACACTCGGGGGAATTCCTCACTGACCACGCATCAGGTCCGGCTCGGGCTCACACTTTTCCACGTTATGTAAGAGATGGGATGAGAGGAATCCCCCCCCACACACACACACACAGACACACACTACAGTCAGTCCTTAGCTCCCATAAACTCAAGGTAAGAAAAAAATTAGGACACACTATTAAGTTTTAAGTGTTTTAGTAAGACAAGTTCAGATGCTTATTTTCTCTGGAAAGGAAAGAAATTAAAAAGGCAGATCGATAGATAGATAGATAGATAGATAGATAGATAGATAGATAGATAGATAGATAGATAGATAGATAGATAGATAGATAGGTACGGTTATATATATATATAGATAGATAGATAGATAGATAGATAGATAGATAGATAGATAGGTACGGTTATATATAGATAGATAGATAGATAGATAGATAGATAGATAGATAGATAGATAGGTACGGTTATATATATATAGATAGATAGATAGATAGATAGATAGATAGATAGATAGATAGATAGATAGGTACGGTTATATATATAGATAGTTTAGATAGGGCTAGATAGATAGATAGATGATAGATTAGATATATAGCTAGCATAGTCAGATACGTAGCTCTCGCTCGCTGCTCTGATAGCTCGCTCGCTCGGTCCGGTTTCCTCTCTACGATGCTAGCTCGCTCGATTCGACTGGTCCGGTTCTCTCTGCACCGCTCGCTGCTCGCGTCCTCGCTGCTCGCTGCTAGCTCGCTCGATTCCCGCTCGCTCGATCGTTCTGCGAACTTGCTCGATACGATGGCTCGCTATTTTTTTGTTTTTCTGGTTATTAAATACTTTTTAAGGGATTTTATCAACACTTTTCTCACTTTTGGTCATCCCAGCTGAAGGATGGTCTTGCTGCTGAATGAAGGCTAACACATGGAGGCAAGGGGCCAGACCATCAGGGTCCGGTGGTGGGGGTTTTCGAATTCTGTCCTCTCAATAAGTGACGGACGCCGGATCAATACTGTTACTGACACAGCAGCTGTCCCGCTCCTATCAATGCCTCCTAGTAATTGCAGGTCACACTTTCAGGGGACAAACTCATTTTCATTTGCATTTTTTTCTTCTCACGGCCTGCAGAGACCATTTGGTGTGCAGTTTGACTCTGATCCTGATGGATCCCCTCTCATCAATAGAACTGTATCGATAAAGGGGGGGAAAGTGAAAGACTCCTGATGGGGAAGGGGAGAGACAGAAAGAGAAAGAGATGGTTTTACTGAAGTACTGCACAGGTTTTTTTTTTCCTGTTTATCAGATTTCAGGGCCCAGTCAGGAGTTTGTTGTTTCACACTACAAATACAACTTTGAGGGTATCTGTTCAACACATTGGACAGATTCTATTGTAAATAAGACTACAGGGAAATGGCCAGCTCGTTATAATTTAGCTTGTCGCGACCAATGATAGAAAGACGAACCTTCATGTTGGTTTTAAGCAAGCACCGAATGCCAGATAATCATGGCCTAGTAATAATCCCAAAAAAGTTATGAGAAGTTATACATCCATCCATCCATCCATTGAGAGACCAATTAAAAAACATGTTTTTGGACTGCGGAAGGAGTATCCAGAAAGAACCCCCCACATGCACAGGAAGAGAACATGCAAACTCCTTGCAGAAAGACAAAGTTACTCTTCTGTCATCCAGTTTTCTGCTTTTACACAAAAGCAGGACCTCTGTAAGAATAATATGATGCGCGCGTCGCTCGTAGATGGGCTTTCTACCAACTAGTTATAATTACTTAAATCCGAGTGGATCATATCATTACACATCAGTGGACTATGTGGGTCTGAATCTGAGAATCTGATTCAGGCTGTCATTGTTTTTGGGGCGAGCTGTAGTGTGTGCGTGCTGCCAGCAGGGGGCGCTGGACCACACGCTGCACGCTGACCGCCGTGGGGGTTGATTAATTGCCTCCGTCCATCCCAGAGGAGGGAAACTGACCCTCTGCATCTCTGTCCACTAGTCCGGCTCGTCAGTAGAAGAGCGGCTCATGTGGGGGAAACAGCCATGAGAGAGTAGCTAGCATGTATGGACAATTATTGTAAATGGCTCCTCTCAAAGGGAAACTGTATCAGCGTTTGCTGCTCTTTGCCATTTTCCTTCCAATCTCAGGTAAGACGCATCTTAAGTTACGTTTAGTTTGCGGGTTAAAAGCAAGCAAAGCCGGGACACACTGTCCCTGCTGTCGCTTTTTTTTTTTTTACCCCCTGCTTATCTGTAATAATTTTAAACGTTAAAGCTAACGTTTTCACCGACCATTAGCTTAAAACTCTACTTTTTTTTAACACTGCGTTGCAGAAACTGGCGTTATTTGCTATTTTAAGTGGTTTCAGGGCTACATTTTAAGGTTGCTACACGTTCATATCGAAAACAACTCAAATATATGAAATATTTTTGCGCTTTCGTTGAATAAAGTGTGAAATTATGCTAATTCATCTGTCAGTTAACTTGGAAAGGCTCGTTTTTTAGCTGCGACTGTGACGCGTTTTTCAAGTAGCACATTAGTTGGTTTAATGTTGACAAACGCAGTTTTATACACGAGTTTTAACTCAACTAAAGCAAAACTACTTTACCCTGCTTTTTTATTTTCATTTTCTCGCTGCTTAAAGTGTAACGCTGTTCAAAGCCTCTGCCTTCTAGTTATAAACCAGACAACAAGATTATAGATACAACATCACGATGGTTGCACGATGAAATAAAAGCTACATTCAAAACTCCTTTTTTTTTTTGGTATAAATAACCCAGAACACCCTGTTGGAATAGTAAAGATTTACATTCAGTGTGCAAATCCAGAGTTTTTAGGGTGTACAGACTTTTTTTCACCTCCCACATTTGGTTTATTTTGGTTTATTGTCATTGATGTGGTGGAATCTGTGGTTTTTTTTTTTTTGTACTATTGTTGTTAGATTGCATTTTTGGTGAAAAAGAAAGCAGATTATTTACGCAATAAAGACTAGAAATAATAGAGGACGTTCTTTCTTACCTTCTTTTTATCCTTAGCCTATATCAAAGTAACAGAGACAGTCAGGACTGGAGCTCCATTTCAAAAGGATGGGCTCTGTTCTTTTGTTTATTGTTAAAGAGAAAGGTGTCGTGTTGTAAATTAGTCCCCCCTGTGATAATAATAGAGTAGAGTAGAATTTACTGTTGTCGTTTCACGCCATGAAAAAGCTGCTCTGGTTTGGCTCTTGGTTATTAAGGATAAACTGTTGTCAATGATGCAATTCCTGTGCAATTGCAATAATGTATAAGCTGATACTGTGATGACATTTGCAATCCAGTATATTATGGAGCTCTATTTTTAGAGCAGCATTTGTTTTTTGTTTTTTTTAATCCTATTAAAATGTATCCTTATGCTTGTTAAAAAAGACATAATGTAAAAAGTTGCTGATCCAGATTCATTAAGCTGGACTTTAGAGTGGATTTTATGTTTTTCACCCTTTGATTATACATTATACAGAGAAAGACTATGCTAGTTTTTAAAAGATTTTTATTTTATTTTAAACAGAATATTAATATAAAGCTATGATAGTTCTTATGATAGTAAGGTGTTTTAATTGAAAACTGTTGTTTGGTATGCTTATTGATAAAAATGTAACAGTCAAACCCACCTTAATGTATTAAAACACCTCAAACTAGACATTTTAGTATGCGTTATCTAGTTTGTGTCATTAAGAAAAGTGTTTTAAGGGCTTCCCCTCCTCAGCAGAAACAGCTGGGACGACCTACCCCTTAGAACTGTAGGGTTAAGGGCTCAGCAAGAGATGCAAGCTTTTAAATAGGGCTGGACACTAATTCAGTAACAATCCATATCGATAGATAGACGTATGATAGAACAAAAAGGGTCAGTAAAAATATCAATAAAATAAGAGTTTTTCTTTCTTTTGCATTCTAGCCATGTAGGCTCATATTACAGTCGTTACATCCTCCCAACCAATCACAACACAGACCCAGGAGCTCTGTCACCAAGCTCCGCCCCCTTCAGCGAGTTCAGAGAGCATGCCTTCTTTTTTATTTTCTTAAAAAACTTGCGGTTTTGGTAAAAAGTTGGTTGAATAAATGATTAAGTTTGAATTGAGTGTTTGTGTGTTCTGTATCTAAAAATCGGTCGCTAAGAAACAACTTAAAATGTCCAGGGCTGCACTTAAAATACATTTGCTGCTAATTATCGATCAAAATGATTTCTATTTTATCGACATGCTTTTTTTTTTTCTACATCATCCAGGCCTAGTTTAAAATAACAACAATTTTTTTGTTGTGTAAAACAACCACAAAAGGCATTTAAACAGAGTAAAGTATTCTTGCTTATTCTCAGTCAATGTTTGCATGTAAACTGAATGGACCAGCAGGACCGCTGGTTTCACCGGGGCACAATTGCTCCGGTGCCACAGCTGTAACGGGCAGCAGGCGTCCCGTTGGCAGCCCTCCAACCTTTTTAAATGTGAAATACAAACGTAGGATGGCTCGTATTTGTATCCACTTTCCCTGATAAAACCCACTTAAAGTTTACTGCGCCAAAGCTCATTAACGGGCGTAATTACTGTCACTATAAACCAGGACACTGTTTAAATCTTTTTTCCTGTGTTCGTTGCCTAGTGGCTTGCTCCACAGTCCCGTTCTGCTAACAAGAACCGTCCCCTTTCTCTTCCTTCCCGCAGGTGTTTTAAGCTTTAGCGAGTTATTCTTCGTCAAGGAGCCCCACGATGTGACGGTCATGCGCAAAGAAGCGGTTATTTTGGACTGCCAGGCGCGCGGAGAGGCGCCGATCGACGTCCGATGGCTCAGGAACGGAGCAAGACTGGTGGAAAACGAACGGGTGTACCTGCTCTCCAACAGCTCCCTTTTTATTTCCGAGGTGGAGAGCAGAAGAGGAGACAAATCAGACGAAGGGTGTTATCAGTGCCTTGCTCAGAACAAGTATGGAACAATCCTGAGCCAGAAAGCCCATCTTACAATCGCAAGTGAGTATTAGATGCAGGAGTCAGGATATTGGTGGGTATTGGAAGGGTTTCAGTACCGCTGGCAATATTTACTTTAAGAAACCATGCAAACACAACTTTGCTTTAAAAGAAAGGCCTTAAAAGAAAAAAAAAAATCATAAATTTAGTCATAACCATTCATTTTCAGCCTTAAAAGTCTTTAAATATGCTGAGATTTTCAATATCAGGGCTTAAATTATACTTACCAAATACAAAAAAAATAAATGTTCATTCATTGCATCTTCCAGTGTTCTTTTTATTTTTTTTCAGATTTAAGGTCACCGACAGCTGAGCCTCTGCCTCTGTCTGTATAAACATGTGAGTCCCTGCCAGTTTATTTAGTGGTGGGCACTTTTTTAAGCGTTTGTACGCACGCGCGTGTTGTTTCCAACAACATATCGCCTACTTGGGGCGTGGCAGGGAAATTACAGCCGTTTTATAAGCGTTTCTTCATTTTTTCATCTTAATATTGCAATTTAATGCGATTCTTTTTTTTTCAGTTTCATTTATAATGTCTTTTGAAACATACACAAACAACTAATCAACCTGTTTCATCGCTGTGCAGATCAGGTGCTAAAAGAGCCGCTGCGTCTCAACTCGGAGCAGAAACGATTGCGTTCTGCCTACGGTATATTTCAACCAAAACTGCGATTTGATTTTGACTTTTCTCTGCATTAACCACAAGCAACAAAAATGGCCTGTTGATAAAGATGTTTGTAAACAAGGACTATTTAAAACAAGAACCTTTAATGTTTTTATTAATCAGAATATTATTCAAGAGAACAGCTTTTAATTGATTTGGACATCAATCCTTGTTGAACATAAACTGCAACCAACAAGCAACTCTATGTATTAAACTGACTGAGCAGAACTTAATGCTATGGTGAGATTCCTGAAAGTTTCTGGTTAAACAGTATGCTAATATAAACTCTAAAACAAGTAATAAAATTAGATTATCTCACTGCTGCAACTGTCTTCCCTTCCATTTGGAGGCAAACCCACTTTAAACATGTTACTGACACCTAAATAACACGTCTGATTCACTGATTGTTACATAGCCAAAAATTGCAGACCTCTGCCATTTGGAAATTGCGTTTTTTTAATTGCAATTATATTGCAAATGCGATTAATTGTGCAGCCCTAGTTTCTTCTTATGTTGTGCACAGAGATTGCTATAAAAACGTGGTCGTGTAGATGCGTTAACAGAAAATTCATTGCATCTTCCAGTGTTCTTTTTTTTTTTTTTTCAGAAATACACTGGCAATATTAATTATTCTCTGATTCATGCAGAACTTACATGAAATATGTATGTTCTGAGACCTTTATTTATTTGTGTATTTGCGGCTCATTAGTACATTCAGGATAGCTTTAGCCGCAGCACGGAGGAAGAACCAAGTATTCAAAGTTGGTGTGCAAAAAGTGTTGGCTGGATGTGGAAGAGGCCCATTGGTGTGTTAATGAAGGGGAGGGAGATTTGAAAGGTTAGGAGCTGTCCAGGAAACCGGCCCTGCTACGCTAAAGAGCAGATGACCCCTATTCACTGGCCCCGGCTTTCATCTTATTGCACCCCGATCGCTTGAGGAATCGTTTCTTTTGGAATGCCTCCACCCCCCCCTCGGTGCTGCGTGAGTTAGTGTCGTATTTTAAGGGGGGGAGGAAGGCCGGCTTTTTATGTTCCTCTGGGACCTGATGTCATTTCTACCTACCACCAGGGCTGCATCTAAGCTGGAGTCACGTTTAAATGCCCATTCTTAAGCTTTGACCCATTTCCATTTACAGTTCTGTCATCCCTCTCAAGCTGCTTGTGACAGCAATGCTTGTTTTGATGTAATTGTTAAAGGTTTTTAAACTTTTTCTATGATCTTGTAGACTTGTGTCAGTTCGAACCGATTCAAATGGTTAAAAACAACCAGCTCAATCAATCAATGTGCATAAATGGGTTATGAGACTAGCCTTCGTTTCCAATTATATGATAAAAAGCGTTGTATGTCAGCTACTCTGAACCAGTATTAGCTCCAGCCCTCACTGGGGAAACTGTGAAAGAGTTCCTATGGTTTAATTGATTTATTAATCAATCAATACTTTACTGGCTCTACAGCTTGAAATAAAAGCTGCCTCCAAGCTTTTCTGGTTTGTTTTCAAATCGGCACCTAGACCTGCTTCAAGGTCTATCTGGAAGCTCATAAAATTTTCACATACCTGAGAAATGCTCAGTTGAAGGACACAGTGGCTGTGGGGGTTGAATTTGCACAGACACACACACACACACACAATGGTGAATTGTTGTTTCTCGGCATACTGGGGGCTTTACCCTGAGTGTCTAAATGACCAAACTTTATTGCAGGCCTTCCCAGGTCAGGAGGAATTGGAGGCTTTGCACACAATTGTTTTCTGCCTCACCACTCCCACGAAAGACTGAAAGGCTTTTCACTCTGGTCGTTTTTTTTTTTGTCCCCATTGCCTCCCATATTCACAAAAGAAAGAGGATTCTTCAGGGGCCGCTATTTACTCTTAAATAGGTAGATAGATAGGCTGGCCCTGGTCGCTGTAAGAGCCTGTGCACACGACAACCGTGTTGTTGTTGTTTTTGTTGAACCTGAAACTTTTTGTTGCGTTTCTGCTGTTTGTGCACAGCAGAAACGTTTTCCCCCGACAACGGCCCCTACACATGTGCAGCATGACTGCAATGACAAGAAACTAACACGCACTGCACATCGGATGCAGTGGTTTAAAAACCACGGTGGAAACTTTATGATTTAAGGTCACCGATAGCTGAGCCTCGGCCTCTGTCTGTTTATACATGTGAGTCTCTGCCAGTTTATTTAGTGGTGGGCACTTTTTTAAGCGTTTGTACGCATGCACGTGTTGTTTCCAAGAACATATTGCCTACTAGGGGCGTGGCAGGGAAATTACAGCCGTTTTATAAGCGTTTCTTAATGTTTTCATCTTAATATTGTGATTTAATGCGATTCTTTTTTTTCAGTTTCATTTATCATGTCTTTTGAAACATACACAAACAACTAATCAACCTGTTTCATCGCTGTGCAGATCAGGTGCTAAAAGAGCCGCTGCGTCTCAACTCGGAGCAGAAACGATTGCGTACTGCCTACGGTATATTTCAACCTAAACTGCGATTTGATTTTGACTTTTCTCTGCATTGAACACAAGCAACACAAATGGCCTGTAGATAAAGATGTTTGTAAACAAGGACTATTTAAAACAAGAACCTTTACTGTTTTTATTAATCAGAATATTATTCAAGAGAACAGTTTTTAATTGATTTGGACATCAATCCTTGTTGAACATAAACTGCAACTAACAAGCAACTCTATGTATATTAAACTGATTGAGCAGAACTTAATGCTATGGTGAGATTCCTGAAAGCTTCTGGTGAAACAGTATGATTATATCAACTCTATAACAAGTAATAAAATTAGAAATATCTCACTGCTGCAACTGTCTTCCCTTCCATGTGAAGGTAAACCCACTTTAAATATAATACTGACACCTAAATAACATGTCTGATTCACTAATTGTTACATAGCCAAAAATTGCAGACCTCTGCCATTTAGAAATTGCGTTTTTTTAAATTGCGATTATATTGCTAACGCAATTAATTGTGCAGCCCTAGTTTCTTCTGACGTTGTGTACAGAGATTGCTATAAAAACGTGGTCATGTAGATGCGTTAACAGAAATAAAAAAAACAAAACAATTTTTAATGGATCTTCATCGTGTTAACAAGGCCTGATGGCATTCATCATAAAGGCTGATTATTAAGTTTTGATTAAAAACTTAGGTTGGTTTTGCTGTAAAGATGAATCTCTTGTAATTTGCTCAAAGAATATTCAACCAATAGTTTTTTGATAATGCAACCACTGCAGCCAACAACTTCATGTTTAGATGGTAGGAGGTCTTTCAGGGTTCAGGCCTGTTTCTCTTGTAGACGTAGCTATTGGCGCAACTAACTCCTTGAGACCTGAAAACTGACTCAGAGCTTATCTGCTTAGCGTTTTACTTTTCTCTCCAACAGGAAGCACTCCTGGATCAATGTGTGCTTCTGTGCCTCTGTGTCTCTGCTCTGTCTTCTCTAACCCCCAGTCGGTCGAGGCAGATGACCGTTCACACTGAGCCTGATTCTGCTGGAGGTTTTTCTCTCCACTGTCGCTACATGCATGCTCGGTATGAGGGGGCATCCCTACTTTCAGGAGGAGCGAATGCTGCAAGTCTGCTGGGTTTTCCTTAGATACACTGCAAAATCAGAACTAAAAGTAAGTGAAATTTTCTTGAAATCATTGTAATTTTCCTTGATTAGAGCAGGTAAATAAGACTATTTGCCAATGGAATAAAACTTTTGCACTTAAAATAGGAACAATTCATCTCCATCGTCTTATTTCAAGTGCAGGATGTCTAATTATGTTATTTTAGAGATGAATTGTTCCTATTTTAAGTGCAAAAATCTCATTCTATTGGCAAATGATCTTATCTACCTGCTCAAATCAAGTAAAAATACACTCATTTCAAGAAATTTTTACTTATTTTTAGTTCCCTTTTTGCAGTGTAGGAAACTTTTGAAACCAATCTGTCCATATGATTGGATAGAATTGACTTGAGATGCCATGTGTTGTGGCGCTATATAGATAAACTGAGCTGGATTGAGTTAATATCGTGTAGTAAGATTCTCATCCACATGCTTTTTTTTTTTGTTTTTTGTTTTTTTTGCCCAGAGGTGTTTTCACATGTTATCACCTCAGCTTGAAAATGGATGTCAGGACATGACATGTGGGGAGGCTCAGGGCCGGCGCTCCTGACATGGTTTATGTGTTGGGTGTAGGAGTTATGCTCGCAGGGAGCGTCTTAACCCTACACACACACACATGTTGCGGCCGCTGGCTGTCATCTGATGGGGACGGTGTTGATGGAGGGTAACCTTAAACATTGGGTCGTAAAGCACAAAGCCGGGATGGGATTTAGCCTTGATGAGAAGGAATGCGACACCTGAGCTTCACTATGTGACGTTTGTCAACAGACCTCAGATTGATGGGGATTCTCATGGAGAGGATGCCTCCCTTAACTAGGCTCCACATCCTCATTGGACACTCGCAGCATGTGACCAAAAGTACACAAAAAGCAAGAAGACAAAATTTTTTTTTTTTCTCGACCATTCTAGTCTGAAAATTACCATTTACATGCCAAAAATGATAGATATGTGACAGTATGATGTTCTTCGCCGTTCAGCCAGTTATAGTAATGCATTTCACTCCACCCTTCTTAATTATTTGATGTTTTGTTTTGCATTCATGAACAGCATAAATGTGGGAAATGAACTAGTGTGGCACCGCTGGTAGAGCACAAAGTATGATCATAACTAGAAATGCACTGATCGGGCTTTTTTTTTTTTTTTTTTTGTCCAATAATGACTTCTGATTTTAACATCTGACTTGACATGTCTGATTTGAACCAATCTTTTTTTATTCTAAGGACTATAACACATAAAATATAAAAAAAAAGCAGGTACTGCATGTTCTCTGACTAAAGTAGAGCCCAACTGACTCTAATATGGCTAACCTCTGCTTGATATCTGTTCAAAGTACATGCAGTTGGTCGCTGTGTTTACCGAGCCAAAAATGGTGTCTACTCTTCTTTGTTTTGATGCATTTACTGAATATGTGACCTGACGGGGAAAACTGGCCCACTGATTGGTGTAACCCTAATCATGACGTGTCATTTGAACTCTTTTATAAGGTCACCATGTGGGTAGGGTGTGTGCGATTGAGCAGACGTGCTAAATCAACTGGCTGTAATCTGCTTTACATAGTGTAGCTTTCTCAGATCAGGAAAGTGAGGCTAATTCTTTTTTGCTTACAGAGACTGATTTCAGAACTTAGCTCTTAAAGCACCCGAGCATCATCTTTGCATCCTTTATCCACCAAATGTTTTTTTACTTCTCAGGCCAAAGATTGGTAATTTCCTGTAGTTAATATTTTTAATGCTCGCTCCGGCCGCAAAGGAGCCGCTTGCAGTTTCTTTTTATCTCGCCGGTGCATCCCACGGGAGGTGAGCTTTAGGAACATTGCTTTACGTTGCTAAGACATGCATCTGAGCGGGCAACAACTGGGAAAAAAAAAAAAAAACCCAATAAGTCAAAAGCAAACCCTGCGCAGTGTGAAGCGTGAGGTGAACGAATGAAATGCCCTGAAGGGAGACAATTCAAAGCGTGGAATCTTGCTTTTCTCCTCTGCTGGAGACGAAAGGTTACCATGGTTCCCCCTGAACAGCGGGCCCTGGGGTCAAAGGCCCCGTAAAACTGGTAAATAGTCGGACTGAGACTAGGATATAATCTTTAGTTCAGCAGCAGTAGATGGGCATCTAACTTCATCCGCTGCTGTCGTCGCTGGCTCTGCTTTTATTTTTTTTTCCTCTAATGTTTCTCTCTTGGTTTTATAACGAGTTTAAATTAGCTCAGCTACAGTTTTTACCTTGTTGTATACTCCAGGCTAGTGGCTAATGCTGTTTTGGGAGCCGGGGTAGATGTACAGGTTGACTTTTTTTAAAGTCTTATCTGATACAGAGATTCAAAACAATGAAGCCTCTGTTGTCAGAGGAGGGTTGCTGTTGACTGATTGGAAAACTTTGGGACCGAGATAAGGACCTGGGGGGAGGGGAGGGGGGGGATGAATGGTCTTTCAAACACTGCTCCCCCACTCCAGCTTTTAGAGGTCACGCAGCTCATGGGAATAGGCCTTTGTTTGGCCAGGCCAGCGGTCACTGGACTGTCCTGCACTCTGCGGAGCAGCGGCACATCTGCCTAGCAGCTAGTGATTGATTTAGTGGCCTTTTTCCAGCTTTGCGTTCGTCTCCCGGCTGATCAGCCCAGCCATTTTTTTCAAATTCCCGCTAAAGCTCACTGGAACTTAAGAAGGAACTATCGCTTAATTGATTAGCGGCGTATTTCTTTTTTTTTTTTTTTTTAGGAGAACAGATGAACTAAGCAAAACGGCATCTGGTAAACAACTGCCATGAAGGTGTCATAAGAGCAAATGTGAAAGTTGTTGAAGTTGATTCATTGAACCCATGGCCAGCAGCTCAGCCCACAGCCTCCAGGTTCTGAAAGGGCTGATCAGATTTAATGCCCACCAGGAAAGATTAGACTCTCTGGGGTTAATAGACAGAGAGGTTCTATGGGTAGACATTTTAAGGCATCAATATAACAGAGTATTTAGCAGAAATAATGGCTCAGAAAAAGGTCAGCTGTGCTGCTTCCTTGCTGAACTGTTGAACTGCTGAAGCTAAAACTGGACTCTGTATCACATGTGTCCTGCATTGTTTACATCTCAACTGCTGTACTGTGAAATCACTGTGCACTTTATCCTGGAACTGTCCTGTAAAGTTACTTTATTTATCCTACAAAGTTACTTCATTTATCCTGCAAAGTTACTTTATTTTCCTGCAAAGTTACTTTATTTTCCTGCAAAGTTACTTCATTTATCCTGCAAAGTTACTTAATTAATCCTGCAAAGTTACTTTATTTTCCTGCAAAGTTACTTCATTTATCCTGCAAAGTTACTTCATTTTTCCTGCAAAGTTACTTTATTTTCCTGCAAAGTTACTTCATTTACCCTGCAAAGTGACTTCATTTATCCCGCAAAGTTACTTTATTTTCCTGCAAAGTTACTTCATTTATCCTGCAAAGTTACTTTATTTTCCTGCAAAGTCACTTCATTTATCCTGCAAAGTTACTTTATTTTCCTGCAAAATTACTTTATTATCCTGCAAAGTTACTTCATTTATCCTGCAAAGTTACTTTATTTTCCTGCAAAATTACTTAATTTATCCTGCAAAGTTACTTTATTTTCCTGCAAAGTTACTTTATTCTGAAATCCACTGCAATTCACTGAAATTCTCAAGCTGTATGCAAACGAAATTTCGTTCTGTACGCACTCTGTGCATACAAAATGACCATAAAGTTTGTCTAAGTCTAAGTGAAACTGACCACAGCCGCTAAAGGAGAGAAGGCTGAACTAATTCCTGCCATTTGCAGGGGAATCTTTGTTTGGGCTTGACCTGTCCTCTGACCTTTTAGTTTGTTGAGTTGCCAGCATCAGAAGTCCCATCTGCCGTGTGAGGAGTCGTGCTAGCCAGATACCGCTTCACTTTGGTATTTTAGTTTTAGAGTGAAGGCCGATCGTGTTGCAAAAATGAGCTAGAAAGGCTTATTGACAGGCTTTGTTTTTAATTTCCTTTGCTGGGGCCATGAGGCTTGTTGCTCTTTAATCTGATGCGTCTCTCGTGCCTAAAAGGGATGCAAATAATATTTCAGCTTTAACGCAATATATTTGGCCAATTTTGATATAGTAATATTTTATAGTTTAAGTGAAGCAGTTTGCACGGCAGCGGTGAGCACCAGGGTCTGTTGGGGCTTTGGGGTGGTCAAACTGCGAGCTGCCTGAGCCGAGTGCGAGTCGGGATTTGTGGAGGCCAGAGGTGAGAGGTTAGATTGCAGAGAGGGGCAGATGGTCAGAACTGTTTCTTCAAGCTTTTGAGGAACTGGCAGAGGTATTTATTCTCTGTTTGAATAAGGGTGAGGTCAAAATGCTTGCATCCACGTGTTTTGGTCGCGTTAAGCAAGTTTTACACACAGGAAAAGTTAAAAAAAGAAAGAAAAAACCCTCCAAAATGAATGCTTTTACATTTTACTGAAATAAAAGAATAGATTAAGAAAACCTGATCTGCTGAGAACCAAAGATTTTGTGGATTTCTTTTCCAACCTGCCTTAATAGTTTATCAATAATCAATAACCGTGCGTGCGTTTTTTTCCAATGCAGAGTCACTTGCCTGAGCGGTGAGGTAAATTAGGGTGGGAAAGGATCAGAGGAACTCATCTCCTCTGCCCTGCAGGCGTATCACTTCACCACATGGTGGGTCTGTGAGGGAAAGAGGGGCTAAAGGCCTCTTCTCGCCTCTATCGTCACATCAAACAGCCCCAGAGGAGCTGAAGCCGAAGGGGTAACAGCTCAGGACTAATTTGATTAAACAGGACCAGGGCGAGGAGGACATCTGATCCGGACCGCGGTTTTTGCCTCGTTTCCAACAAGGATGATATCAAACGCGTATAAAACGTCTTCTTTCCTCCGTGGATGTGCGCGTGATTTCTAAGGAAGTTGCTGTCAGCCTTGTAAATGTCATAATTTAGTGCTTTTTTTTTTTCTTTCTCTCTTTGGAAGTCAGCGCTCTCCTGCTGTTTAGCACCATAACACCTGGCAGCGCTGCTTACACAGGGACATTCATCATTGCCCCCGTACTCAGCAGCGTGTGTTTACAGCAGCGAAGGAATTTTCTGCAGACCTTTCTCGAAAGCGGAGGTTTACGCAACACGTAGCAGTATCAGGATTATCAATATGACAATAATTAAAGTCATGCGTTCTCTCCATTTCATTTACGACCTTCCCTGAGGATCTCATTACTTCCTTACGTTAAAAAAACGACGTGTTTTATGTTTTATTTTGCAGCAAGACATGTCATTTGAGCATGATATCTTTTCTATTTTCTCTGATTTCGTTTTGTTGGACTAGCACACTGTGTTTGACATAATAGATTTTAGAAATGTGCAGATTGTTGCTTTGGTCTCTTTGTGCGGTACTGATCATTATATACAATAAACCCCTCAAAAGTCACATGATTTCTGTTTTTATGAACACAGACGCTTTGTGAGAAAAACAGTAGTTATGCTTTGCATCTCGTCAAATCCGTTCAGAGTTTATATTTCTGACAAAAAGCTTAAATCCTTGTAAGATGAAAGGATTTCTGTTCATTTTTTCTTTCTTCAATTTTTTTTGTCCTTTCCGTTTCTTTCTTCCTTTCATTCTTCTGCTTTTTTTTTTTTTCTCTGTAGTTGTGTAAAAGACCTTGCTCGTAGTTCCTGGTGGGTCTCGTTTACTTGTGGGTCAGTCGGTGGCTGACCCAGGTTCAGTTTCAGGGAAACCCTATCCATGCAGGACGTAGCTGTTCCACCGCAGTCAACGCCTTCCTGCAGAACGCGGCACGTCCTCTGGCTGCAGGCTACACGGCACGCATAGACGTCCACCGAGTCTGACTGACGTGGATGGATGCTGCGAATCAACGTTGTGCCACTTTACCTTTAACAAGGACCGGATTCATCTCAGCCAGCTTAAAATAAATTCATCTTCAGAGTTCACCACCTAAACTTTTTAAACAAAGAACAACAAGCTTAACATAAACTAGTTCTGTTTTAATTTACAGTGTTTTATATGTTTATTTATTCATACACTAAAGAAACTGTTGCTGCGTACTCAAGTTTAAAGCAAAGGGGAGATGCACAGGTCTGCTATAACAATGTCTGATAAACAGCAAATCTGCTACAGCTGTTGCATTAAGATTTGACATAAATGTTAATACAAAAACAAATCTACACAATATTTTTTTCTGTAATGAGCAATTTTGATAATTATTAGGATATCTATCCATCCATCCATTTTCTGACCCGCTTAATCCCTCATGGGGTCGCGGGGGTTGCTGGTGCCTATCTCCAGCGTTCTTATTAGGACATGGTTTCATATTAAAAGTCTAGCTTCTAAAATAGTTTTATCTTTCAAATACAAACTTCAAAGAACAAATTAAAATAGGCGACGACGCATTAATAATAATTAATGAACTTTATTTTCAAAATAAATTCATTCTGGCATCTCTTGCTTTGTTCCACTTTAGTTTGCTTTAATTCACAGCCAGTAGTGCTTTGTTCACTGATGGAAGACAACGTAAGTGATAGTTACCAGAGGCTTGTTTTTTTTGTTTTCCTATAACAAATTGACATCTAACTGGGATGTGTTGTTCCTTTTATTCTAAGCGGAAACACTTCAGAGAAAAAAAAACAGATTTTCCTCTTTGTTTCCAATGAAAATGTTTTGCCGCCGGTTTTACCTCCAACACCCCGAGCTCGTCCCTTTCTGAGACCGCTTAAACGTAGCGGAAAGTTTTCCCTTCTTTCCACACTTGTCTTATTGTGTCCGGTGTTCTTTGGTGCAGGCATGCCCTCTTTTGCACTCCAGCCGACGCCCGTAGTGGTGACCGAAGGCTCGGTTGCCAGGTTCTCCTGTAAAATCAGCGCCCACCCTCCTCCCATCATCACATGGGAGTTCAACCGGGTCACATTACCCCTTTCCACTGACAGGTAATGCCACGTCGTCTACGGTTTTAACTTATTTGACCAGCCGATCCTCCAGCAGATGTTTGTGATTATTTCCAAACTCTCCTTCCCTGACCTTTCAGAATCACAGTGCTGCCCAGCGGGGTGCTGCAGATCCAGGGCGTGCAGCGAGCAGACGCCGGGCACTACCGCTGCATAGCCACCAACATCGCCAGCCGGCGGCGAAGCATCGAAGCCACGCTGACGGTTACCCCAGGTGTGTCGACGAGCACGAATGAAAGCCTAATTATTCTATGGTGGTTTTACAGCATCACGCTAAACTTTATTGTCATTCAGCTGCACACTCACAACGTGCATTAAGGCAGAATTTCATTGCAAGGCGACAAGTAGAAACAAGACTTAAGTGTCATTTTTGCAGGAATGTAGCAGCAAACAAAAAAAAACATGTTGCATAAAGGGCAGTAGTTTATTGAAAGATTTAATAAATCGATGAACGCTTTGTGCTTCTCTCTGTTTAGCTCCTGGCCCGGCGCTCCCTCAGAGGCCACGGATCATCGCCGGGCCTCAGAACGTCTCTGTATCGCTGCACCAGAGCGCCGTCCTGGAGTGCCTGGCCACAGGAAACCCCCGACCCCTCATCTCCTGGAGCCGGGCCGACAGCAAGTCCATCGACGTTTACAACACCAAGGTTTTGGGCAACGGCAACCTCATCATCACAGACATCAAGCCCCAACACGGCGGAGTCTACATGTGCAGAGCCACAACTCCGGGCACGCGCAATTATACCGTGGCTTCAGCCAACGTCACTGTGTTAGGTAAATATAGTATCTGCTTAGGATGTTCAGTTCACTTAGATGATTTCTAACTTCCAAACCTTTTATTTCTCTCTTTCATAAAGCACCTCCATCCTTTGTGGAGTGGCCAGAGAGCTTGACACGTCCACGCGCTGGCACGGCCCGATTCGTGTGCCAAGCCGACGGAGCTCCTGCGCCTCAGATAACGTGGTTCAAGAACGGAGAGAAAGTTCACTCCAACGGTCGCATCAAGATGTACCACAGGTACGTTTATCTGAACCTGTGAGATTTAAAAAATAACTTCCCTGACGCTTCAAATTCGGTTTGCTTTAAACGCAAAAATAATCGTTTACAAGTTGCTGTAAACCGGTTCAAAGCTGCTTAAGTAAATAATTGACTATTGTCCCTGCAGGACAAAGGAAGCTGAATAATTTACAACAGTGCCGATCGGATTCTAGTTGTTTTTCCAATAATTGTGTTCCTGCTCCTTATTTAACTGTCGCTGCCCTGTTAAAGTAATTATAGCGCGACAAGGAGCCTTAGGAGGGGAGAAGCAGGTTTTATGAGCTTTTTATTTTTGGGTGTTCTACAGCAAACTGGTCATCAACCAGATCATCCTCGAAGACGACGCCATTTATCAGTGCCAGGCGGAGAACGCGCTGGGATCGGTGCTGGCCATGGCGAGGCTCGTCGTGGTGATGTCAGAGGACCGGCCGAGCGCGCCCAGAAACATCCGAGCCGACACGGTGTCCAGCTCCGCCATCCTCCTGGCCTGGGAGAGACCTCAGTATAACTCCGACAAAGTTATTGCCTATTCGGTGCACTACATGAAAGCTGAAGGTAAGACTCGTCTTGAGGCGTTTCTTTTTTTATTTTTTTTCTGACGGAACTTGGTTTGATGGTTGTTACATTTTAAAAGCACGAGGAGAAATTCAGATTTTGGGCCATTCTTTTGTTATCAGCAACGTCCCGGCGGGAGTTTTCAAAATGAAGTTAATCAACTTTTGAACAAATGCAGCCAACCTGCGGGAAGTTCAAGAGGCAAGGTCCTTTTCTCCGGTTGCTGAAACGCTGAAAAAGCAAAAAAAAAAAAGGGGGTTTGGACCGTGGCAGCACAAAAACCTTCAAGTATTTTACATTTCCTGGCAACTCTTTCCGCCGATTAACAAGACTGGCATTCAGGGGCTGCAACGTTTCAGCAAAACATACTGCCTGTGCAGTACTTCATGACAAAGCCACTGACTTTCCTCTGAAAAGGGAAATTACAGAATTCAGCTGGAAGAAAGGACCACCTGCACGGTGTTGGGATAAAGAGGTCAAAACAGGAGCTGAACCAATCCTTTCTGTTTCATTCCTGAAAAACCTGACATCTGTCAGGGATTTTCAGCTCTCCGTATAGATTTTCTTTTTTTTTACACAATCACGTTGCTCTCTTTCTGAAAGAATAGCTGTCCATTGACATTGACAGAGTATCAGACAGTGCACTCTGCACCTGAGGTTGTTGACAGAGAGGCTCTGCTGAAAGGAGGAACTAATTAGCCCGTGTGATGGACTGTTCAAAAGTGCGTACTCTGCCAGGGCACAAAACGGTGTGGATTTGACAGAAAGGAAAGCATTGTTTCTTTTCATCCAAGCTCACTCAGCCATTCAGTCTATTTACAATGTTTTTTTTTTGTTTTTTTTTCCCGTTTGCTCTCAAGTATTTTGTTTACCAGGTCAGGAATCAGAGCTGGGAAATACTTTTCTCTTGTGGCACAAATCTTAGTTAACAATTGGCTCACATGTTCCCATTGGAACGGTCGTTAAGTGGTTATTTTTAGGACATTTTAACATTGTCATTTTACCCATTAGACCGTCAAAATATTTGTTATAAAATACATTACTCTGTTTTATAGCATCTATTAGACGTCAATTGTAGACTTAAATACACCTTTTTCTTTTTTTTTTTATCCAATATTTCTGGATCTGGTTGTAGATTTTTGATCATGTCTCTTTATCTTCCAATCTCACCGTGTGTCCAGGATTAAACAACGAGGAATATCAAGTAGTCATCGGAAACGATACGACTCGCTACATTATTGATGATCTGGAGCCGGCTCGTAACTACACCTTCTACGTGGTGGCCTACATGCCCATGGGAGCCAGTCGCATGTCGGACCACGTGTTCCAGCACACGCTCGAGGACGGTGAGGCCTACGCGCTGGAAAACCTTCACACGTCTTTCATGTTGTGCCAAATTACAACCACTTTAAAATATGTTGTTCCAACATCAGTCAGGTTGATGGGAAGTCAGATCAGTGTCATAAGTTGGCAGTTAAAATGTATTGCATGTAATGGATTGCTATGCCATAAGCTGGTTGAATATGCTTATTATTATTATTAATTATAATTTGGTATTATAATTTAAATAATAAATCATTCAACTCAAAATTTCGCTATAACAAATATAGTTCAAATGGTGGTGATGTTAGCTATAAGCTTATAAGTATTTATACCACTAATGCATTAGTTAACTTTCTGTTATGAACTCATTTATGCTGGAATAAATGATCAGGTCGGACTGTTAACCGACCAGGTTTATCCAGCAGGCTGTGAGAACCCCAATGTAACTGCAATTAGAGTTTAAATCCTTATTCCTTATCACCATCCAATGATATTGTCTCTGTATTAATGTCAGATGTTAACTCCAAAGGAGGTTAGCTCTGATTTCTGAATACCCAGGCAACTGTGAATTGGACTGAACACAAAACAATGTCTATTCCGCAGTGGTTGGTTTTATTGAACCAAAAGCAATTCCCTGTTACAGTAATTCTCTGATTCAAACAACTTTGGAATTCTTACTCATTACTAAACTAAAACATGCAAAATATATATGTGGAAATAAAGAACAAAACAAAAATAAACAATGGATTAAAATGAGCGGTTAGCAGATCTTAACTTAACTCAAAGTTGTTTAACACCGCCCTCGAAACATCGGCATTTCACGTATCAGCATTGACAGACAGAACAGCTTCGGGAATCTCACTGGACGCTCTGATGTCTTACACAAAGCTAGTTCAGCTAAGCTACCTACAGTCCAGATACACGTGACCCTCCCAAGATGGCTGCTACGATGACGTATGAGGGGAGGTCCTAATAACGTAACCACGCTTACGCTGATGGGACAATGCCTCGTTTCGAGAGGGGGGGGCTAACTAGGAGTTTAAAGCAAAGCCCGCGACTTGAGCTCGGACAAAGAAATTAAACTGATAAGGAGCGAAAAGAGAGAGAGGGGGGAAGCAGGGAAGAAGATGAAAAGAAATAAATCGGTAACCCACGGCGGGGTTCTTGATGGATCACAAATCAACACAGCAAATCAATTGTACAATGCATGCACATACGAAGAAAATGTTCAGCAAAGTAATTCCAACTTCGTCGTGGAATAAAAGCATTAACCAACACCTACAAAGTTCTACCGCCTGCCCAGGCACTTCTAAACACCCTGTTGGTGAGACAGAAATGAAAGGGGGAAAACCCCGTTACTTTGAGTTGCCTCGGGGCTGGTCCGGAACGCTCCGAGTGTGGCTTTCTGGACGCGCTTCGACGAGCGCAGTTGTCCACAGGCTGCTGCGGCACGGGGGAAAAGCTCCTTCGTTTCTTCCTCCGGGTTCGGTCGCTTTGTTGGCCAGACAAAAGCGGGGTCCTCTTCGATCAGTGGGAGATGCGGCGTCTCTCAGTCTTTTGATCAGAGGGAATTTAAAAGTACTTATTTAAGTCGACCTCCTGTTATAAAGCAGGGAATAACCGTTGCGTCGAAAAATCTCGGTCCAGCGAGCAATCGAACACGTGGCGTGGGAATCAGCTGTGCGTGTCTTCTCGGGTTGGCTAAAAGCCAGGGAAGAAGAAAGATGGTCGTGGGTGATCGGCTTTTATAGCCATCACTATAGCAACCTTATCTTGATCGGCGGCCATTTTGCCGTGTTGCGTGATGGGAGTTGGTGGCCATTTTGACCACATTGCATCATGGGTAACGCAGTCCGTTACGTCCCGAATTGATGCTGTTTCCTTGATCGGCGGCCATTTTGCCGTGTTGCGTGATGGGAGTTGGTGGCCATTTTGACCACATGAGTTGGTGGCCATTTTGACCACATTGCATCGTGGGTAACGTAGTCCGTTACCGCTTTCTGTCACGTCTGAACTGGCACAACATACCCCCCTTTAGCTTTGAAGAGTGGGATGCTGGTCACAGTCTTTAAAGCTACAACCAAGTCCATTCTGGCGTGACGAAAATCCGTTGTGCATGAGTGGAACAACCTAATAGTCTTTCTAGTAGTCCATTGGGATTCATGCAGTTCAGTTCATCATCCAAGAGGAGGAAAAACGAAGCATTCATTGTGCCTGGGTCAGTGACCTAGCCTGGGCAGGACTAAGCTATAGCTAGTCATTTCTATTGGCTAATAAGGCAACAATAAAGTAATAATAAAAAAATATAAAAAAAAAAAAAAAAAAAAGAAATGCAAACTTCACAATCACCATTGTCAATACATTCATTGGTCGTCAGGTTTGAACTTTGAACCAAAGAAAGGAGAGAGGGAAAAAGGGAAAGGAAAGAGACAGCGGTTCGTAGTCTAATCAGCTTATGGCCTTCAAGGAGCTGGTGCTACGAACCTGGGAGCGACAAAGGTGAGGGCGTCAATCCTGGTTTGCAACTGTTTGATCTGCTTGTATGCTGCATACGCCATCGCGGTAGTGATGGCCCATCCAAATACAAGGAGAACCACAATAATGGTCATAATGTGAGTGTCGGTCGACTCTGTAGTTCTGGGGAAGCGAAGCAGAGGGACCGAGCTCAACTCTGATGGAGTGAGACTGAATTTAATCAGCTGGGTGCCTGCAAGTAAAAGCTGTCTTTCAATGCCGACATCAATGCTGAAATTGTATCCCTTAAAGACATCTATTATTTCAATCTCTGATAAATGGGTTGCTTGGGCATACCCAGTGGATGTCTTTGGTTTTGGTACCCAAATCCAAATTAGGGACTAAATAAAGTTTGGGATCAGCATCATGATAGGCCAATATTGAGGGAGTTTGTAGGTGTACGTGGGTCTCACCTTGCCAAAAACCGACATTCAATACTGATTTAAGCCTATACACATTAGCTCTTTCAATGATGGGAAGGTTTAGCATAAATCCTATCTCCAAGTTGTCAGGATTTACAAATATCGGAATTGCACTACCTAGGCTGTACGCCAGGTGCGTTTGTGGTGGTTGCAGTGTTTCACTAGAGGCAGATTTGAGAACCTTTTCGACCAAATCTATTGGTACCAGGTACGGAGGAATCCGTCCTTCAGCAAGGCTATTTATGGATGAACTAACCTCTCGAGTGAGGTCCTGCATTAAATCTCTAACAACCTGAGTATACATCATGTCATTCTTTACCACTTCTGTGAGCGTTTCCAAAGCAATGCATGGTGTTATGGCTGAGTGTGAAATTATGGACGTGGAGTTATGTATGGACACTTGCTTTATTAGTGCATGTTTAAAGTGTCCTGATTGAACATGCACTTGTCCTATTTAATGCTATGCATTGTTCTCTTCGGCGGGGGCGGAGTTAGGCTCCGTTCCCTGTGAGGAGAGTTTGGTGGACGGTTTAATTTGGTTCGCATGAACCCATGTGTACTCTGGACTTTGCACGCTGGCTTCTAGGTTCTTTCGAGGCCACGCGAAAGTCGTTCGGAGACGGTCTTTTAAGTCAGTGACGCACTGGTGTGCAGTGTAGACGGTTGTCACACTGACGTCTACGGGCTGGTAGATGAGATTCAGGGGAAGTGTCCTTTGTCTTCCTGTCATCATCTGGAAAAGTGTCATCCCTGTGGAGCATGGTGAGGTAGAGCGGATTAGCATTAGGACCAGGGGAAGCTTTGTATCCCAGTTCCTACCATGGCTGCTGGCATGTTCCTTTGACATGCTGACCACGGTGCAGTTCATTCGCTCCACCTGTCCGGATGACTGTGGGCGGTAGGTGATGTGGAATTTAACTTCCACGCTCAACATGTCAGAAAGCACGGTCAAGATGTTTGACGTGAAATGCGTTCCTCTGTCCGAGTCGATGGACAGGGGAAGGCCCCACCGGCTGAAAACGTGATTTAGCAGCAGGGCTGCTGTGGTGACAGCGGTGTCTTTCGGTGCCGGCAAACATTCGACCCATTCTGTGAAACTGCCTGTTATTGTCAAAAGATATTTGTTATCTCTTAACGATTCGGGGACTGGACCGATCCAGTCAGTCTGCAAATGTGACCACGGAAATATAACCCCCCTTTGCTGAAGCAGGGCTCGGTCTAGTGGCCGTGTGGGTTGTAACTGGCTGCAGGTTAAGCAGCCTCGTACATACTCCTGGGTGTCCTGGGCCGCTGAAGGCCGGGACATCACCTGTTGGGGAGTTTTCAGATTAGCTTTGCAGCTTCTGTGTTCTCCTACTGGTGAGTCATGGACGTGTGTCAGTGTGATCCCAAGTTCGTTTGAATCTTTGGGCTGAATGGGCTGAAACTCATAAAACAGCTCCTTAAGTGCTGTTTCCTCCGTTTCAGTGGTCAGTGCATCAGCTTTTTCCAGCTGTTGCATGATTTCTGTTTCAAAGCCAGGGCAGGGCTCAGTGGGTGAGTCCCGGTTCTCTGGTTGATTCGGTGCTGGTTCTGTTGGGTCGGTTGCTGTCGCATACCCCAACAGATTTCCTTCAGCTTCAAGCGTTGCACCACAAATAGATCCAGCAGGCAAAGCTTCATGTCGCCTGATTTGGATCATGTTGGAAGGAAAAGTAAACACGGTGTCTGGAGAGTCCTGTCTGCCGGTCAAGGATAAGGGCAGGTCTCCGATGACGGGAATGCTCAGCTCAAAGTTGTGGAAAGAGCTTTCGATGAGCACCCCAAGAGGTTTCTTCGCCACCACTTGGATCGGCATGCGAGTTGGATTCTCCACTAAAAGGTAAGCTGAGCGATTGTTCAGCTCAAGCAGGGGTGTGTCAGAGGATTTCGAAATCGGCTCTGTGGAAGGCAGAAATGGTGCTAAAAGTTCTTTGTGCTCTTCTGAGCAGGTCACCTGGTGGATAGGGACGGACAGTCCACTTCCAGAAGTGAGGGGCTTGGGAGTCCCCACTTGGGCCCAAAGATGACCATGATAGCAGTCAATGAGTGGGGCTAACCTGTTCAACAGGTCCTGACCCACAAGAAAAGGTTCTGTGTCCAAAGTACATATGTAGATGGGGTGCACCAGGGTCATGTCACGGAAAGTGATGTCTAACCACGCCCGTTTGGTGATGCATGACTGATCCTGAGTGTAGCTGGTGATGCCCACGTTACAGGTCTCCACCTGGAACGGTTTCCCAAGAGACACCATAGCTCTGGTCACCTCATCAAACAAATCTGAGCACATTAGACTGATCTCGGAACCCGTGTCTAAAAGAGCATTTGCAGTTACACATCCTCCGATAACTGTCGAGCAGTATAAACGGTGTGCATTTTCATGATGGTTTAGCTCATCTAGAAACCTTAGAAAAGGGGCTTTCTGATCACCTGCTGATGGGATCTTAGAAGGTTGTTGGTGATTTTTCGGTTGGTCCCCCCCCTTAATCAGATAAACTCTGTTAGAAGGGGAAGCCTGCTCCACGCCTAGTCATGCTGGCTGGGGTTTTGGGCCTGGCTTACCTGGAGGGTCGACAGGATTGGATGGTGGCTGGTACGGCTGCGGCGCGATCTGATGCACTGTTTCGGCTAGCAACCTGCGAAAAGTCTCCTCTATCTCCTTTCTCATTGACTCCTCCATGCGCAGGTTCCAGCCTTTGTTGTCATGTGTACTTTTCGACCTTTCTGGCCTGTCAGTTTGCTTACCGTATCGAGCTGGATCCGGCCTGTGCCATTTTTGAAACCTCTCACCTTCCATGCTGCCATGCTGACCTCTCCTATCCTGGGAAGCTTTCTTCTGCTGCGGCTCAAAACCATGTTGCTTCTCAGGGCCAAATCTAGTTTTAGGTTTGAGGGGAGGCATCTCATGTCCCTCCAGACCTAAACTCTTTTCTGGTTCGGCTTGAATCTGCAGAACCTTTTTATCACTATCGGCTCCTTTGTTGGGCCGGACACGTGTTTCCCATGCCACCTGCGCGTATTTCCTGATTTCCTGCATGGTAAGTTTCTTGGTTCTACAATGCATGGTAACCTCATAACGCACGCTTTCATGAAGATTATGGAGGAACAAAGATTTGAAAGTGTGGTCTTCCTCCAGGCCGGGAGCATTTCGTCCCTGAAAGTAAGCAGCCCGCAAGCGACGGTAGTACTCTTTTGGTGCTTCAGTTCTCTTTTGCTGAATTGCAAAAGCTCCAAGAGTGGCCGAAGCTGGGTCTGTAAACGCCGAATATTCTTCTCTTAAAGCCTGACAAAGAGCTGAATAACGGTCACGTGTAGCTGGAGGGAGGCTTTCTATGAAAACATGGACACTTCTGGACGTGGTTTTCCAGATAAGCTTCAACTTTTCTCGAGCTGAGGGGCTATATAAGTCTAGCAGACAGCGCTCTACCTCTCTGAGATAGTCATCAATGGTGGATTCTTTATTGCTAGGATCAAAACGCTCTATGTCTCGGGCCAGGGACTCAAGTTGACGCATCCGCAGTCCCTGTTCAGGGATCGGAGCTGGTCCATCTGAGTCCTCTCCTGACGACTCTTGCCTGTGGTATCCAAGATGGGAGGGAGGCTCCAGTTCTGACCACCTATCTGGCATTGGCGGCCGTTCGTGGGACGCCGGGGGACCCCCCCTGTCATGAACTCTTGTCTGTGGACGCAGTTCAGAGGAGTGGGGTTCACCTGTGTCCCAGGAACGGTGCTCTCGTCGCCCTGGTGGGGGGGAAAGATCATAGCGAGCCGTGTCAGGGGTCAGGTGGGAAGCAGGTGTTTTCCCATGATTTACATCATGTGGATCAGTCCTGATTGCCACCGTAAGTTGTTTAGGCATTTCTTTCTGTATCACACTGCTATATCTGTCCTGACCTTCGCTTACCCTTCGCTCAGAAGGTGTCTGAGGGCCCAGTTCATCCAATGTCCTCCAGGTGTGATCTCCATGTTTTCCTTTGGAGTTCTCACACTCAGATCCTTCTGTCTGCAAGCTAATGTGATCCTCCTCTCGCTCCTCTGTGAGATGACAGCTGCCCTGAACACTTCTCTGTTCTAGCTCCCTAACTCTTTCCTCAGCTGCGATCCGTATCTCAACCTCTCTGTTACGCAGATCGGTCTCTAGCGTTAACCTTCGGTGGTATAACGCAGTTAATTCACCCAAAACATCTGCTACCAATCTATGTTTAGGTTTGCTCTGGACCTCCTCCACCAATTCCTGAATTCTCCTCTCACAGTCTTCTATGCTAAACTGATTCAGACGGGTTTGTTCGTCCGGTGTCATTTTAAGCAGTGAGCTAATGACATCCTGGGCCTCCATTCCAATGGAATGGTTTGGACCTTCAGCTCCTTCAGCTGAAGAACCGCTACTATCCATTCTTTGTCAGCTATGGATAACAACACAACAGGTAACAACCTGTAGTTTAGCTCAGCGCTAAACAACAGACAACAAATAACAACGCTGTATTCTAGCTTAGCACTAGGTAACAACGCATACACTTAAGTTTAGCTCAGCGCTAAACAACAAACTGCTAACAACAACTGTTAAGTGGCTTCACTTTAACTGTTAACAGCAAACACGCACTATGACTGGCACTTTAACTGCAGTAAGTGGGTTCAAATACGTGCGTTTAATTAGGCTGCGCAGGGGAGAATCAACCCTGCGACTTACAACTCCTTAGTTTTAGGAACGGTTAATATGCTTGTTTAACTTTGAGAATATTAACTTTGAGTGACATGGACCACTAACCTTTCGGCCAGTAATTAAATGATAAAGCTGTGGCTTTGTTTGTGATGTAAGTTATTTCAGAACAGGTGCTCTACACATGTGTGGAAAATAGCAGTGTCTTGGAGCTTCAGAGGTGGCAAAGAATGACAGTTAAAAACCGCTAAATTGCAACCTTAGTTTCAAAATCACAGCTCAATTTTGACCACTTATGATGAGCAGAAGGGGGATAAGGGAGGAAAGAGAAAAAAAAAAAAATGAATAAAATAAAATTAAAAAGACAAAGGGGCGTAACCGTAAGGTAAGTTTAAAGAAACTGACTTTCAAAACTGTCCCTCCGGGACACTGAGCGATCTAAGCTGTCTTTAAAACCGTGACTGCAACTACCTATCCTGGCCACCAGATGGAGGCAGGGTCTCTCTTTTCAAAGCAGAACACGACACAGACTCTGATTGACAAGTAGCAGACGCTGGCTGCTGTGTATTTCAATCTAGCTGACTTCCAGTCCAGAAATCAATATTCAAACCCCAGGTTAACAACCTCAAACCACCACAAACACGTATATATTTAGTAATGATACCTCCTTAATCAATTATGACTGAATAGCCCTTTTGGCAAGGCGAGCAGTCAAAATGCTGGAATATGGATTGTGTTCATTCAATTCATAAGTTGCTGGTTATTCGATTTAGTCTAAAGGAACGCCAATAAGTAGACTCGCCCACCCAGGGACGCCAATTTATGCTATGCCATAAGCTGGTTGAATATGCTTATTATTATTATTAATTATAATTTGGTATTATAATTTAAATAATAAATCATTCAACTCAAAATTTCGCTATAACAAATATAGTTCAAATGGTGGTGATGTTAGCTATAAGCTTATAAGTATTTATACCACTAATGCATTAGTTAACTTTCTGTTATGAACTCATTTATGCTGGAATAAATGATCAGGTCGGACTGTTAACCGACCAGGTTTATCCAGCAGGCTGTGAGAACCCCAATGTAACTGCAATTAGAGTTTAAATCCTTATTCCTTATCACCATCCAATGATATTGTCTCTGTATTAATGTCAGATGTTAACTCCAAAGGAGGTTAGCTCTGATTTCTGAATACCCAGGCAACTGTGAATTGGACTGAACACAAAACAATGTCTATTCCGCAGTGGTTGGTTTTATTGAACCAAAAGCAATTCCCTGTTACAGTAATTCTCTGATTCAAACAACTTTGGAATTCTTACTCATTACTAAACTAAAACATGCAAAATATATATG
This sequence comes from Fundulus heteroclitus, assembly GCF_011125445.2. Taxonomy (NCBI): domain Eukaryota; kingdom Metazoa; phylum Chordata; class Actinopteri; order Cyprinodontiformes; family Fundulidae; genus Fundulus; species Fundulus heteroclitus. The sequence goes on from NC_046364.1 coordinate 31,402,721, forward strand.
TGGAAATAAAGAACAAAACAAAAATAAACAATGGATTAAAATGAGCGGTTAGCAGATCTTAACTTAACTCAAAGTTGTTTAACACCGCCCTCGAAACATCGGCATTTCACGTATCAGCATTGACAGACAGAACAGCTTCGGGAATCTCACTGGACGCTCTGATGTCTTACACAAAGCTAGTTCAGCTAAGCTACCTACAGTCCAGATACACGTGACCCTCCCAAGATGGCTGCTACGATGACGTATGAGGGGAGGTCCTAATAACGTAACCACGCTTACGCTGATGGGACAATGCCTCGTTTCGAGAGGGGGGGGCTAACTAGGAGTTTAAAGCAAAGCCCGCGACTTGAGCTCGGACAAAGAAATTAAACTGATAAGGAGCGAAAAGAGAGAGAGGGGGGAAGCAGGGAAGAAGATGAAAAGAAATAAATCGGTAACCCACGGCGGGGTTCTTGATGGATCACAAATCAACACAGCAAATCAATTGTACAATGCATGCACATACGAAGAAAATGTTCAGCAAAGTAATTCCAACTTCGTCGTGGAATAAAAGCATTAACCAACACCTACAAAGTTCTACCGCCTGCCCAGGCACTTCTAAACACCCTGTTGGTGAGACAGAAATGAAAGGGGGAAAACCCCGTTACTTTGAGTTGCCTCGGGGCTGGTCCGGAACGCTCCGAGTGTGGCTTTCTGGACGCGCTTCGACGAGCGCAGTTGTCCACAGGCTGCTGCGGCACGGGGGAAAAGCTCCTTCGTTTCTTCCTCCGGGTTCGGTCGCTTTGTTGGCCAGACAAAAGCGGGGTCCTCTTCGATCAGTGGGAGATGCGGCGTCTCTCAGTCTTTTGATCAGAGGGAATTTAAAAGTACTTATTTAAGTCGACCTCCTGTTATAAAGCAGGGAATAACCGTTGCGTCGAAAAATCTCGGTCCAGCGAGCAATCGAACACGTGGCGTGGGAATCAGCTGTGCGTGTCTTCTCGGGTTGGCTAAAAGCCAGGGAAGAAGAAAGATGGTCGTGGGTGATCGGCTTTTATAGCCATCACTATAGCAACCTTATCTTGATCGGCGGCCATTTTGCCGTGTTGCGTGATGGGAGTTGGTGGCCATTTTGACCACATTGCATCATGGGTAACGCAGTCCGTTACGTCCCGAATTGATGCTGTTTCCTTGATCGGCGGCCATTTTGCCGTGTTGCGTGATGGGAGTTGGTGGCCATTTTGACCACATGAGTTGGTGGCCATTTTGACCACATTGCATCGTGGGTAACGTAGTCCGTTACCGCTTTCTGTCACGTCTGAACTGGCACAACAGGATGATTTTTTTTTTTTTTACCTCTGTTAACGATTGCACTGAAAAATGAGGAAAAATGAACGCTTTGAAGGGGAAAAAAACTATTCTAACAGGAATAACAAAGAATTTACTATGAATCATTTAATGTTTATTTGTTTCTTAAATGTTTATGATTTATTGTAATTAAGAGGGGTACATAGCTTAGAGACATCTAAAAACAGGACGGCGCTGATTTTGTCCACTTCATGGTGGGACAACTGTGGTGGTCTCTTTTGTTTGGGGTTTGGATTTCCAGAGGCTTGTTTTTTTTTTTTTTGGGTTTGGAACCAGATAATGTTCTTGGAAATGTTCCAGAAAACAAAAAAACACACATCCCGGATGTGAAAAAAAACAAAAAGGGAATCTTTCAGAGCTACACCTGGAAATAAAATTCTTATTATAAAGTAAGACTAACAAACATGTAACATACGCAGGTTGGTCAGATGATTGCTTAAAATCTGCAGGAGAGCAAAGGTTCTTAGTAAGTGAAAGGTCAAAAATCTACTAAAACCAGATAACAAGAAATATATTGAATTAAGATGAAATTTGATTTTCTTGTTTTATTGACCTATACAGCCTGGAGAATTGACATGTATCTTCCTATTTACATTTCTCCCTAGTATTTCCTAATTTTACTTTTCCTGGAACACTAACAAGCAGTTCATTCATCTAACCTGTAGGAAGCTGCCAGTTTAGATAGATAGATAGATAGATAGATAGATAGATAGATAGATAGATAGATAGATAGATAGATAGATAGCTTTATTTGTCATTTTGTATCCACAAAGTGCGTACAGAACGAAATTTCGTTTGCATACCGCTTGAAAAATCACAGTAAATCTTTTCAGGATAAAGATGCAGCAGCGATTTTGTTACCAATTGAAATGTAAACAATGTAACAATGTAAACAATGCAGGGGAAATAGACAGTGTGCTATTCACGGTATCCAGATGCAGCAGCAATTTATGTAAAAAATTGAAATGTAAATTTAGTAATTTTGTAATCAGTGAAATTGTAATTAAGACCCATTGATAAGTGCCCATTATCACATGAAACTCTAACTAAACTGTTTTTTGCTCCAGACTTCTCCTTTAGGTTGGAGCTGCATTAGATTTTACAGACTTCAATCACTCCTGAAAGTCAGACGTTACACACGTATCGTTTCTGTATTGCCTTTTTCATAGTTCCTCTACGGGCGCCGGAGATCAGCCTCACCAGCCGCAGCCCCACCGACATTCAGGTGTCATGGCAACCTCTTCCAATGAAGCTGAGTCGTGGGAGGGTTTCAAACTACCGCCTGTGCTATCGCACCAGTTCGGAGAGCGCTGTGTCTCAAATAGAGCTGCCCGGAGAGAAGACCCAGCATCTCCTGGAAAACCTGCAGCCCGACACCATCTACCTTCTGCGTCTGGTTGCTGCCACCAGTGTCGGGTGGGGCGAGCAGTCCGCCTGGACGTCCCACCGCACTCCGAAGGCGTCGGGTGCTCAAGGTACAGCATTTTGCTTTGTCACGCCAAAGATGCTGCAAAAACGGCAGCGAACGCTTTATGATGGTCGCAGCTGTGATGGGGCTCAGGTAGTGAGTTAGCTGCTTCCAGACTTTTGCCTTATGCTCTTAGTAACACTAGAAGGGCGTCAGTAATGAGACCCTAAAATACAGACGGGTTGGACATACATTTTTTTAAACATCAATATGGAGATTAGTTTTTACTGCTCATCGGTCATCATACTCAGAAAATGGTCTTCTACTGTAAAACTTTATATTTTGAAAATGAGTGTGAAATTATCTCTTTGTTCAGTTCTGCGGGTGTCCCCGTTTTGTTTTCACTGAAATAACATGTGTGACAATATAGTGTAGATAAGACCTAACTCCAACCCTTACCCTAAAAAATAAGGCAAGAAGCAAATCTTTGTAGAACCCTGAAGGCAAACTAAAACCATAAGCAAGTGTTTGTTTGGTCATGTGATAGTGATACAGCGCGAGATCGTGGGTTGTTTACCAGAAGCAATGTCAGGTCGTTGTGTGTTTTTTTTCCCCCTGTGTCAAAATGTAGGTAAATATATAATCTACAAAATACCCGTTATTGGCTATAATGACGATGCTAATATCGGATACCTTCATCAGGCTGCAGGCCTAACTTAAGCTCCTTTTTTTTTTCAAACCTGGCAATCAGCTAAAAGGCCCTGACAGCATCTGAGGATGAAGTTGATCCACACAGTTTTAGGCCTCTGATCTCCTCTGGATGAAGTCACACACCTGTAACTTCCATGAACTGTTGGGTATCACTGGACGAGTGTGAACTTGTGATTTGATAAAAAGCAAAAAAAACAGCTGCAGATGCAACAGCAGTCCACTTTGTGTGCAGAGCAGAGGCACAGCCCGGCACTGTGTGATCCTCTGGAGTCCGTTTGAGCTAAAAATACGTTAATTAGCAGAATCTGATGATTGAGAGTGGTGCACACAACGTTGTGTTTAAAACGCTGAAAGCATTAGAACATCCCTCATGAGGAGGGTGACAGAGCTCGGCCATTTGGAGGTTTTTACCTCTAGCCATCATATGCGTTGCTCAGGTAAATGCTGCAAGTTGTAAGCCCCGCCCCTTTAGTTTTTCAGTCTCAACCACATGCTCTGAAAGCAGACTAGGCCCTTGATCTGGAAGAATCGACTTTAATGATGTGAAAGTGATCCATGGGGGGTTAGATATGCAGTTTGTTGTTTATTATTTATTCTGGAATTATGAGCTGAAATGGGCTTTTATAAACAGCTTATCCAGGGTTTTGGTACATCTTTTAGTTAAATGACATGGCTTTTGCTAAAGTGTCTTTTAAGTGTTTTTTTTTTTTGTATTTCGAGAATCATAACTGAATTTACTGTAGCAGGATGAGTGTGAAGAACAGGTCCTGAGCTCAGTTTATAAAATCACATCCATCTTTAGCCGCCGATTCTGATAAATAGGGTTCCTAAATGCTCAACAATAAAGCGATGTTTGTAACTCTCTTCTGCGTGCAGTTCCTCTTGCTCCGGTGCTGTATCTGGAGCCTCTGAACTGCACCACTATCTCAGCTCGCTGGCATCTGACACCCAGAAACTCAGCCAGTGTGCGGGGCTACAGACTCTTCTACCACGAGGAGAGTCAACCAGAAAGCGCCCCACTTCAGCTGCAGGCCTCCGCTCATAAACACACCATTGGAGGCCTCGGTGAGTTCAGATTACCTTTTGCTTTTTGTGCAGATCAACATACAGTTTAGTTCAAAGTCTGCCTGTCAACACTGTTCCATAATTATTTGTTTATGTATTCTGTAAGTCAGAATGTGGTGACAGGATGTCCTTTAATACGACGGGAACCTTTTCATGGTCCCTAAACCCTAAACGGGGCACATTGGAAATAAAAAAGGGTTTGAGCTGAGGTATATTGAACCTATATGGGTTTTAATTATCTGTTACTTCCTGTTTTTTCTTTATAACTTCATCATTTCAGCATTTTTTTTCCGTGGTGGGAATGCATTCAAAGTTGTTGTCCTTAAGAAGCTCTCCATTCCCCAAAGAGAGACACTGAAGCAGTTTGGTCTAGATTTGACTATAATTGTACATCTGGAGAGAACAATGTTTCTATTTACAGTTAACAGGTTTAGATTTAAATCAAAAACCATCAAAAGGTTTGTTTCTGAAAGGAAATGAGACAGACACCTCTAAAAAATGTATAAATTTAGAAAAATAAAAACTTTGTGTTAACCTTTTTTGACTAAATTAAATGTCAAGAACCATTGGTATCCATCTCAATAATCAGTGAAAAAAATCTTTATAGGCATTGCATTGATCAAACTCTTCTTAAAGCTACTGAGCAGCTTTTTTCTGCTTGTAATTTAACTATTTATTTCTGATGAGCTTCTGGGTCCAGCCTGCTCTCCATACCTAGAACCAGAACTAAACAAGGGGAAGCAGCATTTAGTTCCTATGCTCCACTTATCTGGAACAAACTTCCAGAAAATTGTAAAGGTGCGGAAAGCCTGAGTTCCTTTAAATCAAGATTAAAAACACATTTGTTTAGGATTGCCTTCAACTGTTCTAGTTAACTGAATCACCACTTTTTTGTTCTATTTTCTATCTACATTTTATTCCTACTTGCATTTATTATGTTTTAATTTCCTATATTTTAATCATGTAAAGCACTTTGCATTGTCCCTGTACTGAATTGTGCTATATAAATAAATTTGCCTTGCCTTGCCTTGCCTTGCCTTGCCTGGTGTTGGATGGCCTCTAGCTCTCTGCACAGATTCAATGTTCGTTCTTCCTGTCTGAAGGAGCATGTCAGTAAAATTAAATTGCTTTAACCCTAAGCCTACCAGGTATATGAATAATTTTGTTCTGTTGTTTACTGAGGTGTTATTTAGTATCTTAACAATAAAGTTAGTTATGTTAAGGGAAAAAAAAACCTCAATCAAAAATCATAAAATTGCTAAAATACTCCTAAAGTATAACAATTGGACAATTACATTGATCCCCAAAAAGTGTAGCAGATCTACCAATGACTAGAATACAGACCCGGTCATCTTCTACTGATCCGTACGGCTGTGTTAGATTTAGTGAAAGCAGTCGCAGCGACTAACAGGCTTAAGTTTTGTCACGTGTTGAACAGAGAGAGAGCAACGCCACATCCCACCTCCCCTGACCGCTCACCTCCGAGCAGTATTTTGGTGCGGGGCGTCTCTGTGGCTGCTGAATAGAACTTGGGGCCACATCCGAGCTTCCCTGGCCCTTTAGGTCAGATGGGTTTTGTTTGAAAGAGGAGCGGGGGCTCAGGCCAGCGTGCTGGACATCTGACCATCTGGGGCCAACGGGGGTGGGCCAGGTGGTCAGAGGCTGGCTTGTAAATCAGGAAGTTCTCTGATTGTTGGAGATCAGAAAGACAGTAAATCACTGTTGGCGTGAAATATAGCCGTAGCAGTACCTGCTATGAAAATGACCTAAAAGATGCATACCAGGAATAAAAAATGTACTTTAATGGCTATAGAAAACACGTACAAGAGGTTGTAATGTCTTTTTATATCATTTTGTTTATTCAAATCTAATTATTTTTCTGGATGTATGAAAAACATCTAAAAATGGAAACATTTAAACGTATCAAAGATTAATCAGAGCCAGTAAGTCGCTAAAACTAGCTAGTTATCGCTGGAATGAAGAGAATTGTTGTTTTGTTCCCGTTAAAGGACTCTTGCCGGGTCGAGTGTTAAAAAGAAGAAAGCAGTTCTTCTGAGGCTGATTTATCACGTGTTTTATGACTGCTTTGAGCGCCGTTGCTTGAGGAGCACAGAGATCAAAGAGTCTCATTGTGTTTGGCTTTCAGAGCCACAAAGAGGGTTTATTAGCCAGGACCTAAAGGAAAGGCATCCCTGAGCCAACTGAGTTGTTGCTCAAACAATGTGCAGGTCTGAGAAGTGCCTCCTGCTCCTCCGAGCTGCGACACCGAGACGAGATGTTTCTAGTGAGGAAGGTTTATTCAAGAGCTCGTTTTAAGGCTTCCAAAGTCATCATTAGAGCATTTAGTACAATATCTGGTAGAACAAGCTGTAAATGTAAGCTAAGCAAGGTGAAGATGTAATGTCATTTACGTTATTTTATTTAAATAAGTCAAAATCTAACCCCTCTTTTTGCAGTGAACTGGCAAAGTATTTAGGAAATAATCTAGAAGTGACTGCCACTGTTTTCAATTATGAAATGAAATCATTGTCCTCACAAAAGAGTTGGAAAGTTTTTCTAATTGTTGTCCACAAAGTAATGGAAATTATGAATAGTTGTGTTTGATTTCACCAACAAATTACCTAAAACCCAGACACATCTGTGGTTATTTCACATTCTCTCAGTAAATGATCTAATAAATGAAGATGAGGGAAAAAACATAAGAATACCTATAAATTAGGTGGTTTATTCATACAAAATGCCTAGATATCATCATTCCTAGCATAATATCTTGTGAAGAATTAAAAAAAAAACACTATTAAGTACCGTGTACAGAATATGCAATTAAATGAAAAAATACAAAGAGAAAAGGCTAAAAGGTTTAGGGAACCTATAGAGTGGTAACAAGCAGCAAGTGAGAAATTTCAGGAAGTATAAAAGTAATGTAATACATTTTTGTAATCTTTCAGAGGAGCATTTAAATATTTCTGAACTTTCAGTGTTCACCGTATGTTTTCATAACTGAGGGAGGCGTTTGTTGAATGCTCTAGAATAGGATGCACTGCCTTGACAGTCAGTTCAGCCTTTTGCCATTTCCTACTGCAATTATTCATTTTTTGGCACATCCTACATCTATTTCCTACCTGTAAACAATTTGTTTTGTTTGCATGCACATAAATCCCAGAAAGTCTGTTTTTGTTTCGTTCTGTTTTCATTCATTTTAGAGATAATCCATAATAACACTCAAATCTCAGCTGTCCATAAGGTAAAGGAAGTTTCCTGAAGACGTTTCCAGAATCAGAGGCAGTGAATCTAGAGACAATTTTCTGTGACAGAAAACTCCCTCAGCAGTATTTTCCAACATTTCCATATAATTATAAAAGGTTCCTATCTTGTTTTTTCCTTTTTAACATAACGTTAAGGCATCCAGGTGATGTGTAAAATGTAAATAGACTTTCTTTTCTTTGTAGATTTTTTTTTATGGCCCATGCAAAGAAATTCAACATTTGATTTAAGCTTTTAATCATGAAGTCCATTTCCCCATAACTCCCTGGTTCTGTTAACAAAGACGACGTTCTCAATATAAAGATATGAAAATAGTTCCTAGGAGGTCGTAACCTCCAGCTGAGGTGATTTTTCTTAACCTAAAGAGATGACAGGACTAAATATTTACCAGCTTGTTTTTCTATTTATGTAGTTCTCCCATCTAGATCTATGTTCGGCTATAAACTGTATTGTGGATCGTTTTAACTCTGAAGCCGCATAGACTCGCTGTAAGCCGATCTCTTTCAGCCGGTGATCACTTTAAATTAAATCTACTTGCTCTGTAAATGACATTTCCTATAATCCACCGCGTGTAAAACACAAGCCTTTTTTTTTTTTCCACCAACGCCCATTGATCGCTGAACCTTTAGCTGTGGCAGCGTTGGATTCTGCCGAGTCAGCAGCAGCGCGTACATAAGAGCCCGTTCTGAGCTGCAGCCTCATGACCGGCTCCAGCTGGGTATAAACGGCGCAGCGGCGTGAGCCTTTCTCACACATGAACGCTGCTTGGCCCACGTGATAAACCTGCATTTAGGCCTAAATACCCGTCATACCTGTTGGCACCAGACAGCGCCGTGCGTACTGCTGTAGATTTATGCCACGCGGTGCTGCTTCCTGCCTCACTCTGGTCTAAGATGCACAGAAATATGCTTGGCGTAAAAAAAAAACTTATTCTAAAAGGTTATTTCATGCTTAGGCTGCGGCTGTGTCAGCGTGCGTTTAAGAGTTGATTTGTGCGAGTAAGTTTAATAGAGAGGAGGCGGCGAGGAGGATGATAGATGCTGTGGTGTGTGTGTGTGTGGTTGGGGTGGGGGGGGTGGGGGGGCTTCATGCAGGACTTGACGTTTACGGCCCCCCGTTCAGGCCTGGCTTGCTGCGGCCCGGGGGGCTTTTCGCAACAGAACAAAACTTTCAGGGGCCAGCAGGAGTTGAGTTTCAGCTGTGGAAAAAAAAAAAAAGGGGGAAAGAGGAAGGAGGGAACTGCAAATAGCGCAAATATGTTCCTTAATACCAACACAGCAGTGGATGGTTGAATGTCTTCGCTTCAGTTCCCGGCATCTGATGACAAAACTCTGCAGACGTGCATAAGATGCATAGGGTGTGCAAAAGATGTTTGAAGTTGTATTTGCTTCACATGTCAGGCACGAGTTTGTCAAATTTCAGAATGCGTGTTTTTAGATGAGTCTACTCAAGTTTTGCTGGATGTTGTCACCGGTGAGGCAACTAATTGAACGTTTTTCATCTTTGCCGAACCACTAAGATCCAACGTTGCCTTTTAGTTTCCTCGTAATGTTTTGGTTTTCATCCGGAAGTCAAAAAAGAAACCTGTTGACTGACTTGTCTCCTATCACGATGCTGTCACATCCTTTTCTTTTTTTTTTTTAAGTAGCAGTTTCATTCGGACTCTTTGTGAGATTCCCTGTTTTTCCACTCACTTCCTCTTCTGGACCTCCCCCCTTGCAGAATGAGATGTGTATCCCCTCCTTTTGCAGGATTTAGCTTGCCCAGATTCCATGTCAAAGGTCATGGCCCAGATGTCAAAGCCCCCCCACCCCCTCTGAGCTCCTCTTGTGCATAATTACGACAGGCCCATTGTATTTGTGGAGCTGGGATAGAGGTGTGCTCTAAATGCCTGCTCCTGTTTAGAGGTGGACGCTGGGGTCTAAAGTTCCTCAAAAAGAGTTAACTCCGAGTTTAGTTTGAAGTGATGCTGTTTGGGCTCACGTTTGACACTTTCAGCGTTTTTAGATACAGGAACCAGGTAGAAGCTTTAAATGAGTCCATAGCCTTTTATTGACTTTGCAAAATAAAACTTTTTTTTTTGAAGAAAAAGAGTTTCATCTCATGTGTCCCCCTCCCTGGACTCTGGTCTTATCTCAACCTGACCTGCTGCCCCTGATGGGGCTCCAGTGAAACCTCTTGGGGGGGTGGGGGGTGCAAGCAGCTCAGCTCCACCCACGCCTAAACTTTTCCGCCTCCGTGGAAACAAGCCGGTCCTCCTGCGGTGTCCCTCTTTTCTTACGTCCTCACAGCAACACACAGGTGCGTTTGTCTTCTACTAGACATGCGTCACTCTTTAGATTTGTGTCCAGCCTGTCAGGTCGTGTGTCTTTTTATGCGTTTTGTGTCTTAGGAAACATTTTGACTAACCACATGAAATACTAGGGCTGTGCATAATAATCGATACAAAGATTAATATCGATTTAAAAAAAAAAAAAAAGATTTAATATCGATATTCTGGCATTCAATATGGATATACCTCCCAACCCCTAGGGGGCACTATTACCGCATACCATTACTCTTCACAGCGAGGAAATGCAAGTGAGACGAATTTGTGGAATGGCCGACAGGATTTTAGCACTGAGCTATATAATACACTGGAGTGCTAATCACCGTCTGTTTGAACGAGTCGCTTTGAAGCCACCAGCCGCCATATTGGTACTCCCTATTTCCCCCAGTAACTAGGGAATATGTGCGCTACAGCATCAAATAACGAGGATTTTCTCATGTTCAGGGGGGCTTAAGACTTTTAAAATGTCAAATGCCATATACTTTTATGTTATGTTCTAAAAATATCAGTTACTGAGAAAGTCATGTGCTGAAATATTATGCATTTTATTCATTTAAATATATATGTTTAACATTTATAAATATATAAATAACAATATACAAAAACATATTTACATATGTGTATACATATATATACATATATACATATACACATACTTATATATACATATATATATATTTAATATGAATAACATGTAAAATATTTTTACCACCTAATTTCCTAGTAATTGATAGTGTTAGTACATCCATTGACTGTAGAATTACCTGTGAAACGTTTTCACTTAGCCAGAAAACTGCTTGTTATTGCAACCAAATCCTATGGGATTCTGTGAGAGTAGGGAGTAGCAAGATGGCGGCCAGTGACTTCAGTTTTTCGGCAAAATCAGCACTCCAGTGTATAATATAGCTCAGTGGATTTTAGACGCACCTTCATCTCCCTAAAAATCAGACGTTTGGGCACATTTTTGGTTTCTGTGACACGTTGAATGCATTGAACCAAACGCACTTTATTTTCCTGTTAATATATAGTGTTCAATAAATTGAACTGAGCATTAATTTGAAAGTAATAAATATCGATATTGGAGTCAAATCAAATCAAGCTGAGCTATTTGGAGAATCGTATTGTATCGTGAGCTATGTATCGAAAATCGTATCCAATCGGCTCATCCTAGATGATACCCAGCCCTATGAAATACGTTTATAGTCTCCTAATCTTAAAATCTGAAGTAGTACGCAGCGTTTACATCCAGGCCTGGTCATTTAGTGAGTCGTAAAAAAAGGTTCATCTGGTCAGATGGCTATTGTTGAGCCGTGGCTCTTCATGGTCGCTGAGGTCACAACTGCTGCTGACCGTCTGCAGCCTCCCTCCCAGGGGGATTTTGCCTCTCCGTTTGACCCCCCCCCCCAGATCCAGAACCTGAGTTGAATTGGCCGCTGACCGGTGGGCCTGACCGGGGCCAGAGAAAGGCCTTTGTCATTTGCTATCAAAAGACCCGTGCTGACAGGGTGATGGATAGCGGAGCTCCTCTTTTCTGCTGCCCTTAGTGGGGTCAGAACTGACCAAAGGGCAGCCATCACCGAGAATCTGCCTCACCGGGTCACCTCTATTTCCCACCGTAACCCAAAAAAAGCCCCACTTGGCCTCACATCCACAAAGAGCAGCTCTCTTTTAAGCGGTCTCTTTGTTATTAGCTGTATGGGCCGGGCTCAGCGCTGTGGCAGATTATTAATAAATAACACGGACTGGAGAATCAGACAAAGCAGAGACTAAATGTTGGAACTGTTTCCCCCTTTTTAGACCCAAGAAAGAAGTATCATGTCAAGCTCCTGGCTTACAGTTCTGTTGGAGAGGGGTACACAGCAGATCAGACTATCAGCACCCCCGGATGTGTCTGTAAGTCCAAAAACCAACAAAAAAAAAACTGTTTTAGATTTTCTTGTTTTTCTTTAAAAAGAAATCTGAACGTGTCGTTTGTGTTAGCTGTCCGGGATCGGCTTGTGCCGCCCCCACCGCCTCCTCACAACGTGCAGGCCAGGTCCAACGGCTCCTCGGCTGTATTTCTGCACTGGGGCCGACCCGCCTTCACCTCCAGCCACGCGGTGAACTACACCGTCCGCTGCAACCCGGTGGGACTGCAGAACGCCTCGCTGGTCCTCTACCTGCAGACGTAAGAACCTTCCTGTCATTTAAAGCGTTCACCAGGCTGCTCATAAACAACCTCAAAAGCTTTTTTGTTATTTATGCTGATTCTTTAAAGTTCAGAAAGGATTTTCTTGGACATCGACCGCGTTTTTATCTAACACATCTTCACACTGCAAAAATGGATCTAAAAATAAGTAAAATGTTCTTAAAGTTAATGTATTTATCCTTGATTTGAGTAGGTAAAATGGATTATCTGCCAATGGAATGAGCATTTTGACCCCTAAAATAAGATAATTAGACATCCTGCACTTGAAATAAGATGATGGAGATGAATTGTTCCTATTTTAAGTGCAAAAATCTTATTCCATTGGCAAATGATCTTATTTACCTGCTCAAATGAAAGACAAATACACTCATTTTAAGAACATTTTACTTATTTCTAGTTCTGTTTTTGCAGTGCAGATGGTGTGCCAGCTGTGTGGTGGTGTTTTTCAGTAGCAACCTAATAGTAATTTCACTTTTTAGTCTGAATTTAGAGGAATGGTGTTAAATATGCAGCATAAACCATCTCTCCAAAAGGATCCGAGTGCTGCTTCTGTCACCCACTGCACAGCTCCATATCACCCTCTCCTGGACACCTGAAACCGGCCGGTCCAGCTCATATACGCTCAATCATATCAGTGGTGCCCTCCTCTCGCTGGAAATCATTAACTCTACCACCACCACTTTTCTCTGTCTTTTACCTGGAAATGAGTGGAGCGAAGCAGTTGATCGAGTTGCTTTCACGATCTTTCTCTGACCTCCGTCACGTCTTCTCCCCTCAGAGGTGAACAGAGGCTTCTTGTGCGCGATCTGGAGCCGAACACTAAGTACGAATTTGCCGTTCGCCTTCATATAGACCAGCTCTCCAGCCCCTGGAGCCCTGTGGTGTATCAGAGCACTTTCCCTGAAGGTAAGCTTGAAACTGAGCTCATCGTTTGAAGCTGAGATTGCTCACCGTGTGTTTTCCGCTAATGCTACCAGTGCGTGTCCGTTACCTCTCAGCTCCCACGTTACCTCCTTCCAACATCAAAGTGACCCTGATCGAGGAGGACACGGCGCTCGTGTCGTGGAAACTCCCAGATGAACCAAATGTCGCCGTAACACACTACACTATACTGTATGCCTCGCGAAACGCCTGGATTGCTGGTAAATGGCAAGTGCTGCAGAGAGAAGGTGAGGAGAACAATGAATATGCTGCAAAAACGGAACTAGAAATTAGTAAAATGTTCTTAAAATTAGTGTATTTGTCCTTGATTTGAGCAGGAAAATAAGATTATTTGCCAATGGAATAAGATATTTTGCACTTGAAACAGGAACAACTTATCTCAATCATTTTATTTCAAGTGCAGGATGTCTAATTATCTTATTTTAGGGATCAAAATACTCATTTCATTGGCAGATAATCTTATTTACCTGCTCAAATCAAGGATAAATACACTAACTTTAATAACATGTTACTTATTTTAAGATCCGTTTTTGCAGTGTAGAGATGAATGGCTTGTAAAAGTATTCACACGCCTTGACCTTTTCACATTCTGTTACAACCACAAAGCTCGGTGTGTTTTTATTTGGTTTTTATTTGATTGGACAACAGAGAGTAGCACATAATTGTGAGGTTTACACCGTTTTTGAGCCCCTAGAACCCCCTTGTGCTGCAGATCTTTTGTGGTATGGCACCATTAGCTTTAGGTGCTTTATGCTATGGATCAAAACATTTATCCATTTAAAAAAAAAGATTTTTGTGCAAAATAACTCAAATGTTAGGCTGGATCAATAGCATCTGTGAACATCAACTACCATAGACTATAAATGACATTGATGTTTGGACTTTGACTGGACTGTTGTAACATGTTTAGGGTTGTTGTCCTGCTGGAACATAAACTTTCACTTCGGTCTCAAATCTTTTGCAGTCTGTAACAGATTTTCTTCCAGGATTTGCCCTGTTTTTACTTCCATCCGTCGTCTCATCAGCTTGCCTATCCCTGCTTGCAGCAAACCGTCCCCGCAGCATGATGCTGCCCTCACCATGTTTCACGTGTAATCGTTTGTTCGTGGGGGGAATATGCGACTTTACTTTTTCCGCCGCTCATGTTGTTTTTACATTTAGGCCAAAAGGTTAATCTTTGGTCTCATCTGAGCAAAAAAAAAACTTCTTTCACACCTTTGCTTGGTGTATCTTTCTAAAATCCTAAAAAAATTAATTGAAGCTTGTGGGTGTAATTAACAAAATGTGAAAAGGTTCAAAAAATATGAATTATTATTTTTGTAAGACATGGATGTACGGTAGAGTGAATACTTGATTCTGTCTCTTTTCACCTTAAATATATGTCTGACTTTCTGATCCCTCGTTTAAATTATAAAAGCTAGGTTATGTGTGATTAGAAAAAGGCTTTAAGTTGCACTGCTTGCTTCTTCACGGGAAATTTGTCTTGGTAAAACTGACTCAAATTGAGGAAAATCTTTAGAGAGGGACCAAATGTTATGTTTCTCAGTACAACTTTCGTCAATTTGAGTCAGCTTTACTCAGACAAATGTCCTGTGTTTTAACCTATTAACTAATTTTGCCATTCAAGGGATAAAATGTACAGAGCTAGATTAGGTTAAGTATCACAGTTTAGAAGTATAAAACATGCTGCCGGGTGTGTGATGCAGCAGAGGTGTCTTTAAGGGTAGATGACCCCAGGAAACACACAAGGACGACACACAACAACCCCCCCTGCCACTGGCAAAGAGGTCAAAAGTAAAGCTGTTCACAAAGCCTCCTTCCTCCCAGCCCCCACCTTGCCCCGGACTGAGTTTCCACCTCCCTGAAGTCCCTGCAGGGACCCTGGTGGGGAGCAAGCAGGGTGGTAGCAGTTTGGGGAATGTGGACAGCTCTGATCCCCCTGACCTCTAGCTTTAACCCTCAGATGGTCTCCGTTGTGAGGATTGTCCTGCTGCATCACAGTCATAGTCTACTTTGGTTAAGTCAGCTTGGACTTTAATGTTATAGATGCGTTTAGAGGAAATATTTTATTCCTGGTTAAAAGTTTTCATTTTTAAATTTGTCCTTTTTAGTGTTGATTTGTTCTCTACACAACACAATAAGGTGTGATTTCTTTTTTTTATCAAGTCCGCTTAGTGCAGTTGAGTTTAATCGCTGAGACCAGCCAAGGAAAATATCTACTACTTAATATCTTACATCTTTATTTAGCACTTGTCGTAATCAATGAATGCATTTTGACACAGAGAGCATCAAAATCCTGTACACTGCAAGAACGGAACTAAAAATAAGTCAAATTTTCTTGAAAGTAGTGTATATGTCCTTGATTTGAGCACGTAAATAAGATGATCTGCCAATGGAATGCGTATTTTGACCCCTAAAATAAGATAATTACACTGCAAAAATAGACCTAAAAATAAGAATTTTTTTCTTGAAATTAAAGTATTTTTCCTTGATTTGAGCAGGTAAATAGGACTATTTGCCAATGGAATAAGATTTTTGCACTTAAAATAGGAACAATTCATCTCCATCATCTTATTTCAAGTACAGTTTATCTAATTATCTTATTTTAGGGGTAAAAATACTCATTCCATTGGCAAATAGTCTTATTTACCTGCTCAAATCAAGGGCAAATACATTCATTTCAAGAAAATTTTACTTATTTTTAGTTCTCTTTTTGCAGTGTAGATATTCTCCCCTCTAAATAAGATGATGGAGATGAGTTATTCCTATTTTAAGTGCAAAAATCTCATTCCATTGGCAAATCATCTTATTTACGTGCTCAATACACTACTTTCAAGAAAATTTGACTTATTTTTACTTTAGTTTTTGCAGTGTAGGTGAGACCAAGTGTGATTAAAAATGTCAGTTTTCTTCTGTTTCATGCGGACAATGTATGCAGTTGAATTGTTAACAGGCTCAGAAACGTTCTCCTTATACCTCTGTATGTAAGTAAATTGGGGCGAAAAGAAAAGAGTAATTCACAAAGAGTTACGTCTAACCACAGGGAGCATCACCATGGCGCTGCTGGAGAACCTGAGTCCAGGCCAGGTTTACTTGGTAAAAGTTTCCGCGTCCAACGACATGGGCGATGGTCCATTTTCGAACGTGGTGGAGCTGGCAGTGAGAGCAGATCTCTCCACTGGGCACGATAGTGGACTTTCCCATGGCTCCACACAATCCACAGGTCAGTGAAATCCACAGAGCAGACTTGCTCCGTCTAACGCATTGTTTTTTAAAAATTAGGCCGGATTGTTTCATGGTGCAATTCATTGCAGGCTTTTCTGACGGCTTCTACCACCTGGACCAAAAGTCAATGACGGGTATCAGCGTGGGCGTCTGCATCGCCCTGTCCTGCATCATTATCTGTGCTTTCATCATCATCTGCAGAGGCAAAAACAGGTACTTAGTGTCTCCGAATGCTGAGACGTTCACCCATTCACCTTCTCCATTTTTCTAGCTTACAGAAGCGTCGCGCTTTGTGTTTGCGTCTCTGCAGGAAGCTATCAGCCGTGAAAACCTACCGGGAAGGGGAAAGCGCATCTGCTGCAGCCGCGATGCAAGCAGGACCCGAGGGCGAAGTGCAGAACGCTGAAGTGGCCGTGCCGATGATGAGTCGAGGTCATTTCATTGACGCAAAGGTAAAGCCGTCTGCTGGAAGATTTCAGATGCATTGGGTCAGCTCTTCAATCAGTCGCTTTCCTTTCTGTTATCAGGGCAAATGTAACATTTTGATTATTAGTTTGAGTAAAAAAAGGTGTTTTTTATTGTAGGGTGGAACCAGTCTTATCATAAATTCGAACGGCCCGGTTCAGTCCAGCTCTGACAAGAAGAAGAAATGGTCGTTCTTTAGAAGTGAAGGGAAACAGGACAGGATACTTTTTCAGGTAGGTTAAAGACTGAGAAGTCATCACCAGTTTGGGATTTGGAAGAAACATCTCCAGTGTTTTTTTTTTTTATTCATAAAGTACAGTGGGACCTCTAAATACGAACACATCTCACAACAGATTTTACTTTGAAAGTTGCCTTAAAATGGCATGTTGCATGAATTGGCGCTATATAAAATTTTATTGAATTGAATTGAAATCTCTCCAAGAACGAACAACGCACAAAAGTCCAGAACAATTTTTCTATGTTAACAAATGTAAAGAAAGGTATTAGACAGGAAGTGGAGAGAGAGAGATGGAGAAGATTTTAAGCAAAGGACCTGGGGACCCCCCTCCCCTCCAGGCCATTGGCTGTCAACAGTACACTGTAAAAAGGGAACTAAAAGTAAGTAAAGCTTTCTTAAAATTAGTATATTTTCCCTTGATTTGAGCAGCTAAATAAGACTATTTGCCAATGAAATTAGTAATTTTACCCCTAAGATAGGATAATTAAATATCCGGCACTTGAAATAAGATGATGGAGATGAAATGTTCTTATTTTAAGTGCAAAACTCTTATTCCATTGGCAAATAGTCTTATTTAGCTGCTCAAATCAAGGAAAAAGACATTAATTTCAAGAAAATTTTACTCACTTTTTGTTCCATTTTTGCAGTGGCCACGTCTTGCTGCTCCGTAGACGTTGTGTCTGCCATGTTGAGCATCTGTGCCAGCTAGGACAAAGCTGTTTTCTGCCTGTCAACCTTAATGTTGGGGCTGCGTGATATTAGGAAATCATGTTGCCATTATTAAATATTATGTTGACGTATCTCCCTTTTTTGATGGGATAGATCCAAATTTTCCTCTCTGTGACCTTTAGCATGTTGGCAACCATTGTCCCTTTCAGCTGAGCGTCTACCTTAGTGAGATCCATCCAGCAGGCGCCGTATCTCATCGGCATCATGCAGAGAGGGAACTCTTGACACCTGGAATTTGACTGCAGATTAGAACAATCCTTTGTCATCTTTATATCGCACAGACAGAAATTTCATCTCGATATAGTCACTAATGTGCAGTCCCAAACTATTTTACTTCAAAGCACAGGCAGAAGCAAGTGCCTGTGGGACATGTAATTCCAAGCCTGGAGACGCAAAATATTTCTCCACACAATAACTCTAATTCAGTTATTATAAATAAATAAAGCCTCTTTAAGACCAAACATGGCTGGGATTTTAAGTGTTTTACAAAGTTGTGGGGGTTGGAACTATTTTAATTTCCTTTTGCCTTTTCAATCAAATAAATTGTTGTATTCAGAGGTCTTCCTGTACTCCCTTACCCTGAACCTACAGCCTGAAAGTAACAGTCTGTGAACCTAACACAAGTTTCTGGGGGGGGTGCTAGTTGAAAACTCACGACAATTTAGACTTAGACAACTTTATTTGTCATTCGGTATGCACAAATTGCGTACAGAACGAAATTTCGTTTCGTACAGCTTTTGTAAATCGCAGTAGAAGTTAAATTACAGCTTTAGGTGCGGCAGAGATTTAGAAGTAAACAGTAGATTTTAAATACACAGTATACAAACAATTGAAATGTAACAAAAAAGAGACATTATTTATGTACAGATTGGATTGTGTAAGGGCATTTGTGCATGAATGCATTTATACGTGCAATTTTAAGACTAGGAGTCTGATAGCATTTGTAATGCTATATGAGCTGCAATGATGCAAAAATGTGCAAAAAATGCAAATGTTTGGTTACAGAAACTCCCGAGTTAGGATTATTTACAGTGAGGGAGTTTTTCCATCATGTCTGACAAAACTCTCTGTGTGCTGCAGAACAAGAGTAACGCCTCGCTCTCTTACCTGCCGGGAGCCACCGTGCTGACCTACGAGGAGGAGCTTTCTCCAGACCACTCCACCGCCCTGCACAACCTGCTCGGACGTCCCAGAGACGCAGAAGGGTCCTCCAACAGCGAGGGCAGCCACGAAACGGGCGACTCGGGGCGCTTCTCTCATGACGAGACGGAGCTGACCAACTCGGGCCCCAACAGCCGCCCGCCGTCTCTGACGGAGGAGGACGGCGGAGACCTGGACTGCGGCGGTCCTGCGGGGGAGCCGGGCGAGCTCAGGGTGAAGGAGTCGGTCGAGGCCGGCTGCAGCCGTCAGAGTGGACTGAGCGTGTAGCCGCGTCTGTGAGACTGAGTGTGGGAGCGAGCGTGTTTGAGGAAGTAAGGGAGCGTGTTTGATGCAGGTGGAAAATAGATTCACACATTTTTTGCCACATCTGGATCATTTGGTGGATATGAACTAGAATCCTGCAGATAGCCAGCTTCTACAAAGGTAACAAAGTCCCTGATTCCATATTAGCAACCATGCAGGTCCAGGAAATAAACCGGCATGCAGCTTTCTGCTTTAGAGGAGATTTTGTTACCTTTGCACTGTGCTGGGATCGATTGATCTAAACACAGACAGGAGAACTCTGCCGAAATGATCCCAAGGTCTGACTGCGAGCGTGAGAGTTGTGTGAGTTTGAGAAAACACGGAAAAGAAGCTTCTTCACACCATGAATAGGAAGCCGACAAAAATGTTTTCGTTTTTTTTTTTTTTTTTTACCTTTACTGTCTGTGAATGTCCTTTTTTTTTCTTTCTTTCTTTTTTTTTGTGTGTATATTTTGAAACAAAAAAATCTCACCCACCGTGAATGTTAAAAGATTGTCTTTAAATGTCAAGAGATAGAGGCATTTCTGAGATTATTTATGAGAGTTTATCACTGGAGCAGAAGGGAAGCGGGAGTCCTTTTTTTGCTGATGATCTACCTAGGTTGGCCCGAGGGCAAACCTTTCACTAAATATTTAATAACTACTTTTGTGTGCCCGGTGAGCTGCTTGGTGCTTGCCGACGACTGTGTCCTGCGTTCGTCGTCCCCTCGATTTTGTGCGTTTGTTTTGATTTGGCGGATGACGAGGGCGCTGCAGCTACCTCCTCTCGCTCCACCTGCTGCGTGGAATGAAGGCGCCGAACCCACACACACACACACACATCCGCTTTGTTATTTAAGCCCCTCAGATGTCGCTGAGGTACTGAGCCAGTATTAATAATGATGATTGTGTTCGTTTTTTTTGTCCGTTGGCGAGCAACGCTACGAGAGAAACGACGAATGTCGGCCTTTTGCTCGGTATGTCGGTGCGCAGCTGCCCTCGCTACTCGCGTTTTATACTACCTCGTTTTAAGAGTTGCTTTTGTTGTCGTCTTCTTTTTCCTAAACTCAGGGAACAAAAGGTTTAGTGCGTTGTGAAAAGTCATGTAGTGCTACATGGCGAACTGACAGGGTATCTTCTCAGTACTAAACTGTTTTAATGTTTTATTACCTTTAATGGAAAAAAAAGCTGAAAATGTAATGAATGTACCTCTGACGTCGTGAGCACGCTGCTCAGACGTTAGCTATACCCCTTTCCCCCTTCGGCGTCTGTTTTTACAAGCCGCCGTGTTTCATTTGATTTGTGTAAACATTCACACCAGAAGTGCTTGCAACGGCATATCTGAAGAGAAAAGCTTTACGATTGGCCTTAATGTGGGAGGCGCCCCTGGTCCGGGGCGAGGGCGCAGCGCCACGTGAGGATGCGAACACATGAAGAATGATTGTAGTGAAAGCGGTCAGGAAAAGCGTCTAATCAGAGATTCGAGCGAAGAAGGGAGGCCGTAAACGTTCTACCTCGAGAGAGAATCTATTTTTCTTAGAAGACGCCGTACTTCCGAGGAGTACGCGTTGTAGTTACTTTGTAGTTTTTGTTTTTCCTCCGGCTAGAGTAGGTGAAGATTAGCACTTGTCTGCCACGTAGTTTCTGTCAGAGGCGAATATGCAGCGCTGACTGTGAAGCTAATACCCAAAGAGTTGTTTGCTGATTTATTTGAGTTTATTTTGGGCCTCTTAACTGATCGCCGGAGAACAGAAAAAAATAATCAAAACAGACCAAAATGGCGAACGGCGGCGTCAGCGATCAGTTGAGGCGCCTCTCTTCAAAACAAAGCCTTGCACATTAGTGGCCTTGGCCCGCGACGGACAGTCCTGGGGTTTGTGGGTTTAAAACTGCGAGGAAGCGTCCGGCTTCACGGAGTGACTTTTTAATAATCAAGATTATGCACACTGACCAAATGTTCCTTCTGCAGAGTTCCTCATAAGCTGCTGCAAACAGATGTAGGTGAAATTAAGAGATAAATACATTATATTAGTGGTCTGTTCTCGCAGCAGCGCAGTGGCATGCAAATATGCACCTTCTAATTGTGTCTCCTTTACAGAATAATTTAAGAGAATACTTAATTAAGAAGAATAAAAGTATGTGGCTATATTCAGATTTATTGTCTATATTTTGATAATGTGTCTTTTTGAAGAGATCACAGAAAAATTTATTGTGGAGTTGTTTTTTTTGTGTGACTGGAGATAATGTAGACACTGCGGGTGCACAAACTTTGTCATGCCTCTGTGGTTTTAATCAGAGGACTCTGCAGAGGACTCAA
This sequence comes from Fundulus heteroclitus, assembly GCF_011125445.2. NCBI lineage: Eukaryota > Metazoa > Chordata > Actinopteri > Cyprinodontiformes > Fundulidae > Fundulus > Fundulus heteroclitus. The sequence goes on from NC_046364.1 coordinate 31,424,391, forward strand.
TCATATGAGACGAGATGTGACACAATCAGTTTCAAGTTCTTTTAAACGGCAAACAATATGAACCAAAGATTTTATTTCCTAATCCTCACCGCTGCATATTGGCCCGAATTCAGTCGATAAAAAATCTTACCTTTGTGTCAAATGGCATTATCAGTGTTTTAATGCTCCGCTTGTTTCTTTATGATGCATTTTTCTGTAAGAGAGCAACCCGGGAACTGTCTTTATTTCCAACTAAATAATGTTTTATTCTTGTAAAATCAATATGAGATGTTGTTCTTCCACAAAGTTAGAGATTATTTCAGTTGCAACTACAGTATTTTTTTTTTTTTTTGGATTTCATGTATTTATGAGGCTTTAAAGACCCAATCATGGATCTGACGACACCTTCTTTATTTCTTAAAGCCAACAGCTCTGTAAAGAGGGTGTTATGCAGTGACAAGGATAACTTCCTGCTTTTAAAAAGGAGAAAAAGTTCAGCTGTCATAAAACCACTGCAGTCGTCCTGCTTCATTGTTGGGTCTTTAAAAGCTATCGCAGGTGAACAAGTGCTACCTCAGATGTTTATTCTGTCTTATTTTTGTATTCGGTGCAGAAGGTCTGCTGCTCTTCATCTCATTAAAGGTGTTATGTTGGAATGATGTTTCTGTCCGAGGATGTGAATTGAAAGGGAAAACACTCTTCTTTTTTTCCCTTTTCTGAGCGGTGGAGCGCCGTGGGTCATTTTACATTTTCACTCAGGGGGACCCACGGCTACTCCCCCTCAAAAAAAAAAAAGGTCTCAAGCTTTGAAATTGAATGTATGTTTTTGTAATAAGTCTGTTATTTGATATTTTCTGTTGTATTGTTATATATTTGTCATAAAATCTACTTGCAAGTTTTTTTCTTTTCAAAATTGTTTAGAAAGAAGAGTTTTAGACTATTGCCTTATCATGAAAAAGTCTTGATTCTCAGTTTAAATAAAATTACAAAAAAAAAATCTGAAAAGAGTTGTTTTGTTAATATTTTTGGTAATTTGGTTTAGCTCCTTTATGATTTTATATTCTTTTATTTTAGTTTTTTGTTTGATAGACTTTGTTTATTATTTCAGTGCAAAAAATAATTTCAGCACAGCCACAAAAACAAGTATGGCTCTAAAAAGAAGCAAAAATATATCACTGGTCTTGATAATGATCTTAACACAATAAGCTCTGTTATTAAACTCCTGATCGCTACTGAAATCTAAAGTCCATGGGCACCATAATTAAGTATACAACCATTTAGAAAAGGGTGGAGTACACAAATCCTGAAATAGATTACCAATAACAGCAGAAACATTATACTTTTGAAAGGAAGAGTACAAATACATGTTTGAGAATGCAGTTAGAATATTTAATTTAGGTCTTCAATGACAACTGTAGGGATTTGTATTTGAAATTATCCTTTTCATCAAAACAGTTCTACATTTAGACACTATGAGGAAATAGTTATCCATTTAATTAAATATATCAAACACTGAATAAAAACCAGATGAATACCTGCAGAAATTTCAAATCATCCCTTGTACCCTTTTATAAATGTCTCAATCAGTAGTTCCTCCGGCTTTCTGAAAGTTTGAAGATTTTGTTTAGATTTGGCCATCTGGGTGGAGCTGGATGGCAACTCTGGAAGCTGATGCAAAAATACAGTTTTATGTTTTTCCACAGACCCAAATTACAAAAATGGGGGAAATTGTGTCCTTGTGACAGGCTGCTGGTGATTAAGTTGTTTTTAATAGAAAATTCAACAGGTTACCCCATTAAGAGCTAAAAATGGTTCATGATTATTCATTTTTACCTCTATATTTAATGACTATATGGATGAACTGTTCATCCATGTACTGTATTAATTGTTTGATTCCTGTACGATTCGAGGATTGAAATGTGAGCCTTACAATTGTGTGTTGCATAATTGGTCACATCTTTGTGCCATAAAAGCTTCTGAGTGCCCCATGAGAGTTTCTGTAAAATCATTAGTGTATTTGCGCTGACACTGAGTTCTATAAATACACACAATATTTTTTCAGAAAACATTATTAAACTCATAAAGGGGTTTCTAGCTTAAAGAAACCGGAAAATAAAAGCAAGACAAGTGAATCTCAACAGTTAAAGTCTGACTAATAGCTCGAGTGGCTTGACGTCTGTGTGCTGTTATAGAAACATAAGCAGCACAAACTGTATCGTGTTTGTTGTACAGATTAGAGCTTCTATGGCATCTCTCCCCATCTGTTCCATTCCTCCTCTAACATCTGCTTACCAGCTTCCAGACCCAGATTGGGACAGATCGCTATGCTGTTTTAGATAAACATTTACTGACATCTGCTGGAACTGTGGGTTAACAGCAAAAAAAAAAAAAAAAAAAAATAATAATAATAATATATATATATATAGATTTTAAACAGATTGCACAAGAAATAAAATGTAGATCCAACTCAATGCAATTCCCCTCAGACATAATCTGTCATCTTTAGCCATGTCATGCTCATGTCAAAGTTGCTACTCTGTGAAATAATTCACAAAATTGTAAGTGTTCCTAGATGAATTTGACTCTTTTGAATATTATGATGTCCAAGTAAACGGCCCACCCCACCCACGTAAAAAAAAAAAAACTCTGTTAAATAGACGGAAGGGTTAGTTCTTCATTTGTACCGTTAAAATTTGCGTTTGTGCTGCTTTGTTTTCGCAATTATAAATTTTAATTTCGGGCTGTGACGTCATCGCCACGCCCCATTTTTGCTCCGCAACCAACCAAAGCGGTCTACTTCTTTAGTGCTTCGTTTGTGCCGTTGAAATTAGCGTTTGTGCAGCTTTGGTTCCACAGATATTATGCATTTTAATTTCGGCCGATGACGTCATTATAGGCCGCCACTGCAAAATGTAGCGCTACGTTTTTATTTCTTTGCTGGTGCTGAGCTGGAGCCAAAACAAACCAGAGTGGTCTACTTTTTTCCAGTACCGTGTGTGCAGGTTTGTGCTGCTTTCATTTCCGATTCAAACTATATGCTCTATACTTTCAGCATTAGCATAAAAACTTTTTATGCTAATTTTATGTTTTTTTTGTTTGTTTTTTTATGAAAATTGACATCCTTAGAATTTTTCTGTCAAATGTGACTTTTGAACAAGGTAAGATAATAAATAATGGGACATGTATGGTTGAATGCCATACATACAGGGCTAGCTGCCACATGGCGAGTACATGTTAGCAGCAAGTTGTTTCAGTCACACGAGAACTACAGCATCTACGTCATATTTAGCTAACTTGGCCAGGGGATCAGGAAGTTAATTTGATACACTGCATATATATTTCTGTAAAGCAACAATTCAATTACATCCTGTTTAAACATATTGAAACATTATGCAAGGCTTCATTGTGCAGCTTTTACATTTATGTCCAGGTATTAATGATAGGCACATCAGTAGACTCCACAGGGCTAGGACACATTTTTTAAGTTGAACTGATACTTTAATTGAAAGTTAAGACAAGTAGTAGTAAAAATGCAATATGTGAAATAACATAACATACTATAATTATGATCCATCTATGGCATATAGATTTATGTAAGAAGACTAATTTAAATAGAAGTTTTGAGTTGTAACTGAATTCTATAATGTCAATTATTCATGGCATGAGAGATTATATAGGCCAGAAAATTTGGATTAACACTAATCAAAGTCTTTTTGTTCTTTAACTAGATGCCTCGACAGCCATCAGTAGACAGGGATTCCCTTTTTGCAGTTCTCTGCACTTCAAAAGAGTGCATCGTTCTAAATGGCAAAATAGCCACTCCAGCTGCCACTATTTGGACAGAGTCAAGTCAGCAGCTGGAAAACAAGATGTCTCCAAAAGCCCTGTACACTTTTGTAAGGTTAAACAGACACAACATCTGGTCATGTTTGGAGATCAATGAGCAGGAAAGTGATCCTGAGAGCAGTGTGGACACAGAGGCATCAGATTTGATGGATATTGGAGATCCTGGACCAAGTCACCCTCCAAATTTGGCGACCCTACGAAATGCAAAGCAGGAGAGAAGAGATTTTGGAATTAGGTGACAAAGATCCAATTTTGTGTTTGCAGTTGTTAAAATATAGCACACCTCACAGTGGTAGTATAAGAGAAATTGGTCTAGACAAGTTCTTCTGCCACTATTGGAGTCCAACTCAGCTCCATGTGTATAAAGCATCGTCCAAAAAAAAAATGCCCCTCAGTAGTTTGCTTTGATGCAACAGGCTCAGTAGTGAGAAGACTGGTGAGACCAAATGGTACATCTGGCCACATCTTCTTATATCAAGGCGTTCTGACAGGGGACAATTCCTCAGTCCCAGTTGTGCAAATGCTGTCAGAGAGACACGACATTAATGCTATTGCAACATGGCTGACAGAATGGCTTCGTACGGGTGCTGCTTTACCAAAGGAAGCTGTGAGTGACTGTTCTCTGGCTATTCTTGGTGCTGTGGTGAAGGCCTTCACTCCTTACCCTGATCTGAAGACGTACATTAACGAATGCTTCCGTGTGGTACTTGGGAACCAGTCTTGTAAACTTCCTCCTTGTTTTATCAGGATGGATGTGGCACACTGCATAAAGATGATCTGCGAGTGGGACTGCCTTAAAAACGAGTCACACCGTGTCAAAGACTCCTTTGTCAGGGCAATCGCAAAGCTGCTTCAGTCACAGTGCTTGGACCAATCAAAAAGGTGTAAAAAAATACCTAAAAACACCAGGTCACAGAAGACTCCATCATCATTCCAGCTGAAGACACAAAGGAAGTGTGTCAAGGGGATCCTTTTGACGAGATCCAAACTGACCTACGAGACTGGGTATCAAACATTTGTGAGGAGAGCAGGTCACTCGCTGCAGCCAACGGGGATAGGGATAACATCCATTTCCACCCTGAGATTGTTCCACACCTAATAAGACTTGCACGTTACTTACCAATTTGGACAGGAGTAATGGTTCCCCCTCTTCAAAAGCACCAGGCAGCCTCACAGCAAGCTCAGCCACTGTTGAAGCGGAATTCAAAAATGTAAAACATGGTATTTTTAAACACGAGAACTTACCCATTCGAGTTGATCGCTATATTTCTCGTCATCTTGTCTTCATTGGAGGAAATATGAGGATTTGTTCTGCAAAGGCAAAAAATGACGAGGAAACATCTGGATTAGCAAAAGTATCAGAAACAACCTCTGCATCCATGACTAACCGTAGTGCTGAAGTCAAGAGATGAATGGACTCTTACCATTCTGTTTAATCCGAGAAAACCACAAACATTCCTCCAACGGATGAAGATGCGATTGAAAACTGTAGGGGACTCATTCTTCCACCCAAGAGATATGAAGATAACTTCATATCTGAGTTCCTGCACTGAATGGCTTCATGCAGATCCATCATTTGGGGCAAAAAGAGTGAAAGTGGGACTATTAAAAAATGGACACCTGTACCAACCTATTAGAGTTGGGTAAATCAGCAATCTCTGTGCTGAACACGTGCATTTGATGCCTTCTGTCAGTGCTTTATGCAGCGGTTTCTGTGACGGCACAGCATTTCAAAATGTTGTCAGGAATGATAGTGACAAACCCCGTCTTGCAGCTGGTGAAAGCCATTGTTACAGAGGGTGTCTTCGTGTTTTTTTTTTTTTTTTTTTTTTTTTTTTTTGTGTGTGTATTTCCAGCGGCTTGCTCTGTCACGCTGCTTTGTTTATTCGTTTTTTCTCAGCCGCAAGATTTGCTTGCTTGGTTTGCGCCATTCCCCGCTGAGCCTGTTTGACCACTACGCTTCCTTAAGGGAAATGTAGTTCTCCACTTTTGAACCGCTTAAGTTTACCTATCCGGTTGCACGACTTAAAAAACTACATTTCCCAGAAGCCAACGGCTTTGAAGTACTGTTAACGGATATTCTGGCTGTTGGCCTGGCAGTCTTGCATCAACAACAGCGCGAAGCCGCACGAGAACAGCTGTGTGTTCGCTGCGCACAAAACACCGGTAAGTTTAAACAGTTTTTCTTTGTTTCGCTGCATCTGGCGAGGATAAATCGCCTTTAGAAAAGTAGCGGGCGTTGCCCACATTGCGGTAATTGCATGTTGCGTCTATGTTTTGGAAGATGACGTAAATAATAAACCTGTTAGGCGAGTTAACCAGTGGGAAATGACCTGCCGAATGTCGTTGTTTGGCGTTAAAAGACCAAAATAATGTCTGCTGCAGCTTCTAGCTTCAGTGTTAGCGGCTGTAATCTGTGATTTTTATGGCTCTTTTCGTTTTCCTGTCGCCGCTTGGCTATCTTGTAGGTGTCATACCGCACTGTGACCGCCAGTGGCCGCTATTTCTCTGCTTGTAGTTTATTTACAGGCTGCTGGTGGTGATGATTCTCTGTCATTTAAGGCAAGGTGAATCCAGAAAAGGTTGAAAAACAACAACAACTGGACTTTCAGTTTTTGGAGTTAGAAACGTTTTGGTCTCTATCTGAAGAGCAACACGTTTTTGTCTCCAAGAACTGAAGCCCAATTGTGTTTTTTTTTTTTTTCCTTTTTTGGATTTAATGCTGATGTGGTATATTCCCAATCCTCTGTTTATCAGAAAATTTAGTACTTTCTTTGTTCTTTAGAGCCGTGATTGTTGCTGACAGACATGTCAGAAACATCAAGTGATGCAGAGTTGTCCTGTGGCTGGACCATTATCAGTAATGAGGTATGTTTTTTTGTTTTAGTAATGTTATTAATCAAATTAAATATGAGGTTATAGACTTTGTGACAGAACTTTTTGAAAAAATTTTTTCTGTACTCTGTTTTTTCCCCTCAATTGACTTGTGATTGTTCAGTCTCAATTAGAGATGCATAGATCATCATTTTGTGGCTGAGGCAGCTCAGACTTCCTGATTCTGATTGCACTTTAATATTAAAATATTTCTCCCACAGTGTTTTACTATTATTTAAACATGGCAACATATTATTTTAGTTTGCTTTTTTTTCTTATGAAAGTGAAATACAGACACTATTAAAAAATTACGGTTGTCAGCATAGCCTGGTAATACTTAGTGGCATGTTCAGAGGTAATATATATATATATATATATATATATATATATATATATATATATATATATATATATATATATATATATATTTCTATTTTTTTTAGTACATCTCTGTTCCTGATAAAACTTTTCCTATTTTTTATACAGTCATTTTTTGATAATTTATTAATATAACTGTATATGTGAAGTAAAAACTATAGTATACCTTCATGGTTTCCGGTTTTACTGTATTTTGCATCTTTAGGGTTCAGATATAGAGACACTGGGATCGGAGGCTGTGGGCGAATACGGAGCTGAGTTCTTAGAGCGCCCCGCTTTGGAAGAATCACAGCCACTTGAATCACGAGGCTCAGCATCTGCTGGTACAAATCTTGGTAATTGCTCTTCCTTAAATTGTTGTTCGGAGCTGGGGATAAATGATAAAATGTTCAACCTTCTGCAGAAATATTGTTAAAGCTGCTCAGATACCAAATTTTTTTTTATTTACAATGACTTTGTAAACTTTCTCTAAAGCGGGTGTTTCACTAAACACCAGTTTATATTGAATATAAACTTTGGCAAAATATATTTCGTTTTGTGCTGTTTTAGCAAAAAAAAAATTCTAAATATGTTGATGTAGTCATAAAAATGTGCATATTCTTGATATTTTATGGACCATGCAACTGCTTTTCTTTTTTTTTTTTTATTATAGGGAAAATGAACCCACAAATAACTTATTTGTCTGATATAACCATAACTTTTGCCTCTAATTTCCAATAAAAAAAGTAAAATTTAAAAGTACATTTCTGTTTTTTTTAACATTATTTAATTATATTAAATTAATTGAAATTTAAAGTTTTATATTGTAAATATAAATGTATGTGTTTTCACATTTATTTAATGTTTGAGTTTAGTTAAATATGTAATTATATACAAACTTTAATACATTATTTTCCATTAATTTAGTTTGATCGGCAAACATCCAATTCCTTGTGACTAATAAAGCTGCTTACAATTTTATTTGTGTAAACGCTGGCTCTGATCATACTGAATTTGTTTTCCAGCCCTACATGTTGAGGAAAACGCTGCCAACTCTCTTGATGACGCACTGGGGGAGCAGCCTGGAGATGAGACACTGCAAGGTCCTGAGGTGGGAGGAGCTGAATTTAGATCCAGCAAATGTTAGAATAACCCAGAATTACAGTTTTATCACCCTATAAAACAATCTTTTGCAGACTGCAGACGGCGCTTCAGTTGGAGTTTTCTCCTCAAGCGATCACTCTGACATTGTGACTCTGAGAGACCTGGAGGAGGGCCAGCCTGCAGAGGAGGAGGAGGAGGCGGCGGCAGCAACCAGCACAGAGGAGCTTTACCTCGGCACCTCCAGTAGCAGTCATTATACCTTCACTGCCTCAGACATCGGTAGGAGTCATTTTAGATTCCTTTAAAATCTCTCCTAACCCAGTCCACAGCAATGAGTCCAACACAGAACGTTTCTCCTGTGCCCGAGCAGGTTTGTTGTTAAGTCACTGGAAGCTTCCACACACTCTGGTGACCTTCAGCGACCACCTGAGAAGTCAGTCTGCTCGTTTTCCTCATCCAAATCTAAATGAATCTAGCACGACGCTAACCGTGTTTAGCAGCATCCCAAACTAATAGTGGCTGGTGCTCATGTGTGTTGGTAGTTTCATCCTGTGTGCACGATGCAGATTTCAAGTGTGAGTGCGACCTTTTTGCATCCTCTAACTGTAGAAGACAGCAGACTATAAAATCCACTAAACATTCAAAATTGATAACATCTTTACACTAGAATAATGGTTTTATATATATAATATTTTTGTGGGTTTTTACAGCACTAGGGTCTCATTTTTTACAAAGTAGGCTGACAGGAAAGGGGTTTTGAGAAAAGGGGGAAGACATGCTGCAAAGGACTAAGGCCTCTGTGTATGGGTCGTGCTCTTTACCCCTGCGCCATCGCAGCACGGCCCAGTTTAAATCTCATTTTAATCACATTTTCTCTTATTTAACAAAAGTAAACTGAAGCTCCGGACTTGAAACGTAGATTCAAAAACTTCAAATACTTGTTTTTGTGCTTTGTTCAGCCATTAAGCACAAGATTAAAAGTCTAACATGCAGTGCCCTGCAAAGGTATTTGTACTCTTATTGAACTTCACTGACTGTCTTCCATCTACTTCCAAGCAGAGTTCTTCTTTCTGCTTTATTCTGAAAGCCTTATTTAAGACTTGCACCACTAATAGGTGCTGATAATAAAATTGGCATTTCTCTGGTGCATGCTGGATAGAGATTAAAAGATAGAGTCCAGGAGATCTGATGTAGGCATGATTTATTTTCACAAGAGCTGCAAGACATGTGGCTCCTGAGCTACAAACTGATCTGAGATTTCCTGCGTTGTCCCGCCCCAAAAACTTTAAAGAAAGATGTCTTAGGGCATGGGGGTAGTGAAGTGTGAATTAAGTTTAATATTTGATTCCCATTAAAAGGTTTGTCAACTTTATAGCTAAGCTGTTTGGATAGGGCTGGGCGATAAATCGATTTAATCGATTAATTCGAATTTACAATTCTTTGAGATTTCATTTTTGGAAAATCTGGATTTTATTTTGCCAATACACTTATTGGGTTTCTATGAAGAGAACAGCATGTGATGCTGAATATATGTTTAGGCAAACGAATTGTCAAAATATTGTTAAGTATAAACTTTTTTTTACCATAATACGAGGTACTTCATTTACTTATTTACTTTTTTTTTTTAAACTTAGTTTGAAGTTCACAAGTGCAGTGAAGCCTGTTCTTAGCTCAATGTGTAATACCACTAGCAGCAAATGTTTTGTTATATTTTCATTGTTTATAATGGCACGGCTGCCATCTTGTTTTACAAGCATGTTTCACAGCTTGTTTTTAGTTGCACTTTGAATTCAGGTCAACTCCCTGACGAAATGCTTGACATAAAAGCAAGGTTTTAAATTAATTTATTGTTTGGAGGCCGGTGAACACCACCTGATATGGAGGCTGGTAGGTGAAAATGGTTGAAATGTAGTTATCAGTAGGTTTACGTGCTGAATAAAACAGCCCAGTGAACCTATGTTCTTGTTGCCTAATATTTAGGTACCTGATGATAAAGTTTAGCCTTTTCAGCTCCAAACTGATCTTTCTGCAGCAGCGGTGACATTTTAGGGTTTGCATGATAAGTAAACAGTTCACTTCTCATGATTGCATAACGTCCACCCCTCTCTTCTATATGGAGGAAGTTAAACCAAGGGTGCAAAAGCAGCAACATGCTGTTCAGCGTCACCAGCACAGTGCTGATTTGTCATTTTTTTAACTAATCTTAATCAGTGGAGCTGAGACGGGGCGAATGTGCAGTTTAAGGTTCTTGTGAATCGATATCGCAGAAATCCCGTCATACTCAGCGAATCTCAGCAGCTGAGCAAAGACAGTTCAGAAACCTCTGTGTTTCCACGAAGGGGTTAGAACCTGGGAGCGCTGGCAAATGCTGCCAGAGGTTGTGTCAATGCAGGTCCAATGCACGAGCATTCAGCGCTTTCATCTGGACGGCCTCCTTGTCAAAGTGATGTCAGGAATCTGGAGTTCATCGAGGAGCATAAGGGGACCGTTAGGAAAACTTTTTGCTTTGGGCTTCAAACTGTGGAAAAGCAAATGCACCTTCCAGCTTGATGTCTGCCTGAATAACTACACTTATTCATGTTTACAATCATGACCTGATGCTACACGTATAATTTTACCTTACACCGCCTGGAGTGACTTGACACCGTCATGACACATTGGGATAAAAAAATAAATAAATTGACAGTCAATGTTATAAAATAACCAGTGAAGTGTCGACTTCTCAGGTGTTTTATTTCTCCACTGTGTTTTTTTTAAAACAAAGCTTCAGGTCATAATGGGCTGGTGTCTTCACTGCAAAAAGGGAACTAAAAGTGAGTCAAATGTTCTTGAAATTAATGTATTTTTCCTTGATTTAAGCAGGTAAATCAGACTATTTTTTTAATGGAGTGAGTATTTTTACCCCTAAAATAAGATGATTAGATATGTTGCACTTGAAATAAGATGATCGAGATGAAATGTTCCTATTTTAAGTGCAAAAAATCTTATTCCATTGGCAGATAGTCTTATTTACCCGCTTTAATCAAGGAAAAATACATTGATTTCAAGAAAATCTGACTTACTTTTAGTTCCCTTTTTGCAGTGTTCTTTGTGGAGCCTGCATCCTAATCTTTTTTTCACGTCAACTGTAGCTTTCCTAGCGCAACATCCAGCAGCGACCAGCTCGAGCAGCAGTGAAGATGAGGTCGTGCGAAGCTCCAGTCCCATCGTACGAAGAAGAAGGGTTAGGAAAAATACCCCGAGCGCTGTGACTGATCCAGAGGAAGAGGAGGAGGTGCTGCCAGAGTCTCGATGCGGGGATGAAGAGGTGAAGGAAGAGCAGCAGCAGCAGCAGGCTGATGGGGTGGAGGTGAGGCTGGATGCTGCTCATGAGGGCCGAGAGCAAGGCAGAGGTGGGAGCGGCCTTAACAAATGCGTCCTCCTCGCCATCATTATCGCCGTCGGCATGGGTTTTGGCCACTTCTACGGTAACTGCAGACCTCTGCTTCAACATGTGCCATCGGTGTGTTGGCATGTGTAGATAATACGTTTTTACCAACCTCTCCTTCAGGCACGGTCCAGACTGAAAAAAGGCAGAAAAGCAGAGGGATTGAGAACGCAGACGTGCGGGAGCTTCTGAAGCAGCATGTCAGAGATCAGCATTTAACAAAGCAGGTTGGTTATGACACAGCTCCCAGTTCAGCTGAACATGCAGGACAAATAACATTAAACTGACTAAAGGACAAAAGGAGGAGTCGCTGAGTGAAGAAATTTCTCTTTCATGCACCTCTTGGTGAATTGACTCAACAAATAAACCTAATAGAAAAAAACGTTTCCCTTTACACGTGATGGAGCGGAGAGTCGACCGTGACACCCTCCAAGTACGGTAACCCTCTTGGTGGTGTAGGTGCTGTGCCCACTGAAGCCCGGTCACTGCCTTGGCTGTAATAAAAAGGATCTCACCAGTCAGCTGAAACAAACAACCCATGATTTCCACAGCAGTAAATACAACACCGTAAAAAGGCCTCTGCGCATAGCGGTTGGTATTTTCTGGGTTTCCAGTTGCAGCAGAAAGCGCACACACCTCCAAATTGCTCATACCATGGTTGACTGGAAGAGTTCAGGTTTTCAGGCTGCAGGTCAAATGGAAAACGTACCAGTCAAGGTAGCAGAGAAGTCCTGGCGTTGTATTTAGTGATGTGTAAGAAAACGTTTACAGTACGGTCTGTAATATGATTTTAAAAACATATAAAGAACAATCTACTAACAACAACTGTGAAAGACACAGATCCTATGTGCATGATTTTTTTTTTCTTCGATATTTAAAGGTAATAATGTAAAATTTGAAGAAAAACTGTCAATTTTTGGTAGTATGGCTTTGAAAACAGCAGGGAAAGATGTACTTGGAGCACTAAAGTCAAAGCTAAAACCTAGATAAAGTATATTATGATTGATGATTTGGACTAATAAAACCTGTTCTCTTTACTCCTGACTCATCCCAATCAGGGGAGCGACTTTGGCCAAGATGACTTAAATGAGCAGCAGATTATTCATTTGCTGTCAGAAGTGATTGACAGAGTCATGCAAGAAAACCAGGAGCTCAAAGCAGAACATGTTCGCATCCAGGTAAATCCAGCTGTTCCTCTTCAGACATGCTCTGAGCACTGCAAAAACAGAACTAAAAGTAAGTGAAATTTTCTTGAAATCTTTGTAAATGTCCTTGATTAGAGCAGGTAAATAAGACTATTTGCCAATGGAATAAGATTTTTTGCACTTAAAATAGGAACAATTCATCTCCATCGTCTTATTTCAAGTGCAGGATGTCTAATTATCTTATTTTAGAGATTAATTGTTCCTGTTTTAAGTGCAAAAATCTCAATCTATTGGCAAATAGTCTTATCTACCTGCTCAAATCAAGGAAAAATACACTCATTTCAAGAAAATCTTTACTTATTTTTAGTTCCCTTTTTGCGGTGAGTTAAACAAAACAAACGGGTAACTTAAACTTTAGGTGTTGAAACTATCAACACCTCAACAACTATCAACAGAAACTATCTCCCTTTTTTCATTAAGGTCCAGAGAGATGATCTGGAGGAGCTGCTGAAACAAGCGAAGGAGGACAGGACAAACATCATGTCTCAACAGCAGAGTCTAACAGATGACAACGCCCGGCTGAGAAGCTCCCTGGAGCGCCAAGAAACGTCTTTGACCGTCTTACAGGAGGAGCTGAGAAACCTGCGCTCCGAGATCCAAGATCTGGAGGCGAGGGGAGCAGAGGCCGATTCGCTGCTGTCAGAAAACCAGAGGCTGAAAGAGCAGATGGAGGAGGAGCAGCAGATGATCAGAGACTTTCACATTCAGAGGGAAGACATGACGGGAGAACTTCACACGCTGAGGAGGAAGTTGGAGAGAGAGAGGGAGGTCACGGAGGAGCTGAGGGGAGAGCTAAGTGTTCTGAGGAGTCACGTTTCTGAGTCTGGGAAGGACGGTGGGACAGAGGCAGAGGATCTGGAGAGACGTCTGATGGAGATGGAGAAGAGGCTGAGCTTCGAGCAGCAACGCTCCGACCTGTGGGAGCGGCTCTATGTGGAGACCAAAGAAGAAACGGCCAAAGGAGACCGAGAATCCAAAACGAAGAGAGCTAAACAGGGAATGGCGGGGAAAGTGAAGGAGACGTTTGATGCCGTGAAGAACTCCACCAAGGAGTTTGTCCACCACCATAAGGAGCAGATTAAGAAAGCCAAGGAGGCCGTGAAGGAAAACCTGAGGAAGTTTTCTGATTCTGTAAAATCCACTTTCAGGCACTTTAAGGATTCGGCCTCGACGTTCATCAACAAGGCCCGGGGATTTTATAACAAGAAATGTGACAAAACAAACACAGGCGAGCCGTGGCAGCGCCGAACACAGAAACCCCAGCACAGATCTGCTTCCTCCCAGAACGACCGCAACACACGGAAATCAGCCGGGAAGGTTCTGGAGGACCAGGATGAGGGCACCCAGAGGAGCAGCGTGAAAAGATGCTCCGGGGTCTTTGACTGCGCCTACCAGGAGTCCATGAGCCTCTTCAACAAAGCTGCTGAACCAATCCGAGCCGACGAGTTCAACCTCCTGCTGCAGAGCTACCTGCAGCAGGAGGTGGGCCACTTCTACCACTGGAGCGAGCTGGGCACGTTCATCGACGGTTTCTTTCACGATGGACTCTTCATCCACGACCGCATGCTTTTCACAGACTTCGTAAGCAGAGTGGAAAACTATCTGGCCGGCATGCACGAGTATCACGGCCTAGACGACGACGTGTTTGGAGACTTCGACGACTACATCTACAGGCACTTCTTCGGAGAAGGCTACACCAAAAGCTACGGCCCGCGGTAGGTGTCCCGCAAGGTGAAATATCCTCCTAAATATCCTCCACGGTTCGGAGCTAAGACTGTCTTGTTTTACAGGCATGTAACATCTGAGGAATTCCTGCAATGACTTCAACTTCAACCTAAAATAACGTGAGGAATAAAATCGGGTTCCAGTGGTTGAAAACATTGACCAGTGCACAAAAACCCCATGATGCAACACTATAAATTTGGCTTTGATTCTGTTATCATCAGGTTGCGATTTTATTTACTAGTAAACCGCAGCTGGTGGTAATTTGTACGAGTTCTAGTATCCTCCTTTTGTTTGCTGAAGCCTGGACAAACAAAACAATAAATCACTTCAAATTTTCTAACCACTATTATCTGGTTTAATGTTACTTTCCCCTTTTCACCATTAAATACTAGCTGGGTCGTAACATTTAATGGGGGCTCGTCCGGGATCTCGCATCTTAAATGAGAATCATATTCCCAGACCACGCTTTGGCAAAGAGAAAAACGAAAGGAGAGTACTAAGAACCAGTACAACCATATTCTTCTTAAAATCACAGGATTATTATTTTTTAATCATGCAGTTATTTGCACAGTTTGTTTATTTATTTATTTTGGGGCCTATGGCTGGTTCCATTTCAGCGCAGCTGGCTGCCGACGGAGCCCACGGGCTCGTCCCCGCAGCTCCCGGGGGTTTCGGCATTGCGGGGCCGTCTCTCCTCTTCCTTGGTGGGGTAGGGGGGGGGGGCAGATTTCCTGTGTTGGCCTCTCTTGGGCACCTTTACTTTGGGGGTCCTTTGGGCATCTGGGGTTTTGGGTCCCCCGGCATCGTCCTCGTTGCTCTTTCTTTTCTTCTTCTACTTTTTCATTTTGGTGTCCATATGACATGAAATACTCCCTGCATAAATTATCATAAAACTATTTACATGTATAAATCAAGCGAAGCACTATGGCGGAAGCCGTACTGCTCCACTTGTGAAAGTAACATCTGTTGGGCTCTTTTTGGTATTAACACAACAATTCTTATTGCCACATTGCCAGACAGGACACTGTCAAAAAAAAAAAAAAAAAAAAAAATATATATATATATATATATATATATCTATATATATATATATATATATATATATATATATATATATATATAATTTGCACAGTTTAAATTGCATACAGACATTCAAACAATCTGTCTCAGTGGCACTTTTGGACCTTTTAATACTGAAATTAATCAATGTTGTCAACCATCACATGTTTTTACCTGCCTGACTGGATGTTTTTAACAGACTGTGAATTAAAATACCAGCTCTGAACTGCTGAATACATATGACAATTAATTATGTTATTCTCTTTTTACTCATTAGAAGTCCTATGAAGGCGATTGGTTGAGTTGGGACTTTAAAACCAGTTAAAGTTTCTGGTGTTCCTCCAACATAACGTAAAAAAAGTTTAAAGGGTATCTAAATATAGAAAGCTTTTCCTGTTTATATTTAATCACTTAACTCACTCTTTTTCATCCCCAAGGCAGCAGCAGTTTCTGCCTATAAAAGTCTTGCCTGTTAATTTCGTTTTTTTTCTGTCCACCCCATAGAGGACCGTTTCGGGGACCTGACCCCGGCTCCAAGGAACACTGGAGAGCGAGGCCCCAGCAGAGGAAGCAGCCCAGGGGAAGATCTCGTCCTCAATGTGCCCGCAGGTGGAGCCGGTCAGGAAGGAGCGCAGACACACACATGGCTGACGTTAAAATCGAGCTGGGCCCAATGCCCTTTGACCCCAAATACTGAAAAGAAGAATTTGTCACGAATGCTGTTTCCCCTTTAAATTTTGGGATTTATTTAGACGCACACTCGTGTTTTTTTTTTTTTTTTTGTGTTTTTTTTGTCAAGTTTGCACAATCTTTTTCAAGCTACTGAACATCCCAGAACTGTTGTGTGTTTAACAATTTAAAGGTTTTTGTAGAAGATCCGACACTTGGCTGGTTTGGGTTGAACTCTTGGATCGTTTCCTGCTGGGTTAACATCCATACTTTACATAAATTCATTAGTTTAGTAACAAAGTCAATAAAAATATCATCTAACCTAATATAAAACGTGACACCATGCCAAACTCAGTCCAGGTTTACTGTATTTTTTGGACTATAAGTCGCACTTAAAATACTTAAATTTTATTGTGCTCAGAAACTTTATTTTGTTTATTTTGGCCTTCATTTGGCCCGTTTAGAAACAGGGCAGTGTAGTCCAACTATTCTGTCCTCCGCCTTTATGGTCCAAAAAATACGGTAGTTTGTAGCTGTATGCAGACGCTGTTTTCTAACATTCCCGCTCGGTCTCGATTTAACTGGACCCGCTTGTTTTATTCCTGCTTTAAATGTTTCTCAAAGAAATGACTGGAAAAATAATAACCTCAAATAATTTAACCGTGGATGGAAATTAGATTTTGAACTGGAAACATTGGGAGTTTAAAATATTTATTACAGTAGAGAATTGTTACATTTTCTCCAAGAGAATATTTTCTTCAGTGTTTCTGCTGTTTCGTCAGTGCCTTTCATAAATAAAGATGCTTCCTCCAACTCTTCCCTCTGCAACGTGACTGTGAAATATCTCTGCTGTCCTCGTGAAGTTATTCCCTTGCAGGAATGTGGAGATTTCCTACAGTGAAAATAGCAAAAATGTGTTTAGTTTAAACATTGGTTATTTGCATAAATACACACAGACTCTTTTTGTGCCCTACCTTTTCCAAAACATCAAATAAAACCAGATGTGTTGGCAGGGAGGATTTGTATGGAAATGAAGTCCTGAGCCAGAGAAGAGGATTGTTGTAGAACTGCGCCGCTTCTTCAAAGTATCCGTCCTCTCCGAGGTCTGGAGGACACTCCAGGATCCTCATCTTCAGAGGACAGTGGACGTGGCTGCGAGGAGACAGAAGGCCGTCAGCTTCTACGTGCGCAAATAAATGTTTTAACCATCCAACATTTCTTTATATGGTGCCTCTAAGCAGCAAGGCGTTCTTCAGGATTTCTGAGGCTTTCCTATGTTTTTATCTTTTTATTCTTAGGTCTAAAAAAGGAAAAAAATAATAGATGAACCCTGTCTCTGCCAAAAGATGAGGCTTATGCTGCAATTTCCGCTAAACTGGCCGTTCAGAATAGAAACAACTGTGGTTCATCCCTTGAGTTTAGGAGCTTTTTTTATGTCTGAATGATTTGTTGGTTGAAGTAAGAAGATAAAAACATTCCTCTGAAAATAAGCAAAACCCAGTAAAATTCAATGAAGTCTTTGAAAGACCTTTTAACAGCTCAAATAAATATTACCAAGTTTGCACAACAGTCTGGGAGCTTTGGATACAAAAGAAAAAAAGATGGATTTATGGTTTCTGGGCAGAGATTGAAGACTAAAATATCATCTTATTTGGGTTATAATGAACATTTATCAAGTTAATGTTAACGAAAACTGATCTCATATACGTAAGTTATGGTTTTCACCTTTTTACAGGTTGAAAATATCACAGCCTATTTTACAAAAATGACCATTTTCCTTAAAACAACCTTCAGCTACTTAAACTGCTGCAGATGTCTGAATAACATCTCTGCTGTCTCCCCAAAGTGATTTTGTTACATCACAAACGTAAACTTTCATGTATTTAGCTGGAATTTTATGTCATTGATCAACACAAAGTGTATTATTGAGAAGTGGAAGAAAATTATGCATAATGTTCAACTTTTTTTTTTTATAAACAGAGAAATCTGTTAAGTTTGAGACACCAAAGTTAAACCAGCATTTCAAAAATAAAACCGTATCGGTCTGCCAAAAACAAAAACGTGCCACGACATGCCTGTCAGGCTGGGAGAGAATAGTCAAAATGGCAGCCAAGAAGCCCGGGTCAACTAGAGGAGCTGCAGAGATTCACCGCTCAGGTGGACAGGACAACCATTAATGGAATGGCAAGAACAAAGCGGTATATTTCCACAAACCATGTAGAGGACACCGGTAGGGATGTGGTCTGGTCAGATGAGAATGAAACGGAAAACTAACACCGCACATCCCTCTGAACATACCAACAGTGAAACACGATGGGGGAGGCGTTGTTCTGTGGGCCAGCTTTTCTGCAGCAGGACAGAGAAGCTGGTTGGATTAAAACTAAAAGGATGGATGGAGCTAAATACAGAGAAAGAAAATCTGGAAGAACCCTTTAAGATTGGGCAAAGGGTTTGAGGCTGGGGCTGACGTTCCTCTTCCAGCAGGACAGTGAACCAAAACACAGAGCTACAATAGAACGGCATAAATCAAGGCATATGTGTTAGAGTGGTCCAGACAAAGCTCAGACTCAAATCAAACCGCCAGACTTGAAAACCGATGCTGACAGAAGCTCTCCATTCAGTTTGACTGAGAATACACTCCGGAGGGTCGCCCGGCTCAGAGATCGGGTGAGGAGCTCTAAGTTGAGCCGCTGCTTCTCTGCATCAAGAGGAGTCAGCTGAGGTGGCTCGGACATCTGATCAGCATGACGCCGGGGGGCCTCCTTTTTGCAGAAGACCCCGGGGCAGATCTAGAATGAGCTGGATGATGTCCTGAGGCGAGGCATGTCTGCGTTTCCTCTCTGAACCGATTGCCCCCCAACGACCCGATCTTGGCTAAGCGGAAGACATCGGACGGATGGTACACTCCAAAAAGGGAACTAAAAGTAAGTACAATTTTCTTGAAATGAGTATATTGTTCCTTTATTTGAGCAGCTAAATAAGACCATTTGCCAATGGAATGAGTATTTTTACCCCTAAAATAAGATAATTAGACATCCTGCACTTGATAATAAGATGATGGAGATGAATCGTTCTTATTTTAAGTGCAAAAATCTTATTCCATTGGCAAATAGTCTTATTTACCTGCTCAAATCAAGGAAAAATACACACATTTTAAGAAAATTCTACTTACTTTGAGTTCCCTTTTTCCAGTGTAGAAACATGCACACCACACCATTCAGATGTCTACTTGTTAAAACCATTTTCCTTTAACTTTGAAATTAACGCACTGCTTTGTGTTGACCAATCACATAAAATATCAGTAAAATACCTTAGAGTTTGTAGCTGTAACGTGACTAAAGTGGGAAAACTCAAGCGGTGTGAATCCTTTGGCTAATTGCACTGACTTGCAGTTTAAAGTAGATATACAGGTTTCATTACAACAAGTGCCGGCTGTTTAGATTCTGCTGCAGTGAAGACGGCCAAAGGGGCGGGGGCAGGGGGGGCTACCTGTAATAAGGCGTGGAGTGGCAGGGCATGAGGAAGAGGACGTCCGACTGTGGGCGGGCCGGATCCACTGTGGGCTCGCAGAGCGTATGAAGGCGGTCCATGACGTCTAGAGTGCCTCGCTGGTGTACCAGACCCGTGTACAGAGCCAGAACCAGGTTGGACACCGCGAGGAGGGCTGCGGCTGGGCGCCGCCACGCTTTGAGGCGGGCTAAAGAAATCCCTGTGATTAAAACACAGCTGTGATGTGAACATATCCCATCAGGGAGCGACCGTTACTGGGTTTAAAGAGGCGAAACCGGGTCCTCACCGCAGAAGATCATACAGAACGGCAGCACGGGGTAGATGAACCGGAACTCCTTGTGGGGAAGCAAACTGAGAGGAGAAAAATAACTTGTGAATGTTCCTCAGCCAACCGTTCGTGACCATCCAGGCAGGTAGGCCTTCTGATCAGGTTACCTGTACACGCCAACGATCCAAACCACCGTGGCCAGCAGGATTTTGTATTTCCTGAAGGCGAGGCTGCAGCCGTGCAGAAAGAAGGGAAGATGGGGGCCGACGACGACGGCGAAGCCCTGGGTGAAGTACCAGTGCCAGGGGTGGGAGCCGTAGAAACCCGCCACGCCGTGCAGGATGTTAAACTTGATGAAGTTGAACTGCACCAGCGTCCACTGGAAGAGAGACCTGCAGTTATCATCCGACCTCGGACACATACAACTTACCAGGGTTTTGCTGTTTTACCTTTTCGTAGAACAGACAGTCGATCAGCGCTGAAATTAGCACCGCCGACATCCTGGGAAAGAGAAAACAGACACATGTGAGGGAAGGAGGTGGAAAAGAAGAAAAAAACGGTGGGAGGATTCACGAGGCTGAGAGCACACACCCTATAGGAATGTAGCTACGAGTGACGAGCCTCAGTTTGTTCTCCTCCTGCCAGAAATGGTACAACAGCAGAGGAAACCAGACGATCAGGGCCGTCGGACGCACCACCACAGCCAAGGCCACCAGGGACAAGTACTTTCCACTGGAAACGCGACAGAAAACCAGCGAGACATAAGACGCTCACAGATGAAGTCAAACAAACAACACGAGGGCGCTGACAAGCATTCAATTCACCTGCTGGATGTTTTGGCCCCCGGCAGAGGAAAGTAGAAGAGAGCCAAACAGGTGAGGGTGGTCTCTGTGGTGTTCGTCAGAGTCCTGGTGCAGCAGAACCAGGAGAACCAGGAGCACAGGTGGCAGAAGAACTGGAGTCCAGAACAAGAGGCAGAGTCAACAAAACTGGATCAACAGCCTGAAACCAGGAAACACTTTTACTTCAAATTTCTAAACCTCTCCAAAGTTTTTAAAACGTTCTGAATTAAAGATCCACTGAAGCAGCTAGAACCGCTGTTGTTTACCGCCGGTTCTCCAAATCACATGAGCAGCACAACACTGATATTTAAGTTCGGATTTTCAGACAATGTTATAGCGCTATTTCATGGCTTTTAGCATCTAGATCAGGGGTCTGCAACCTGTGGCTCCAGAGCCGCATGTGGCTCTTTACACCTTCAGCTTTGGCTCTTTAAAACTTAGACCAAAAATGCAGGGTGACAAAATTGGTCAATGTTTCTAAATGTAAAGGTAATTTAAAATTGCTAGCTTAAGGATGCATTATTTTTGCAATAAATAATGCATCGAAAGAAAGAAACTAATGGTGTATAAAATAATCTATACTATAGCTAAATGAAGTATCTTTTTGTCAATATGTTGCAAATGACTTGCTTTTTCATAATGTTGATGCCATTTGCTATAAAAATGAAGAAAATGTATTAAACCTAAACATAAAAATACTGTTGGTTAAATAATAAAAAATGTTGACCTCTAATTTAAAAAAAATTAAACAAATGTCCTATAGTACACTATAAAAACAAGCTCTTGTTTCAAAGAGATGTGTAACTTTTGTGGCTCTAAACTAATTTTGTTTAGCTGGACCGAGGGCAAAAATGGCTCTGCGGGTTGTAAAGGTTGCTGACCCCTGATCTGGATGAATAAGACCAGCTCTAGTTCTAAAACTAGAACTGTTGAATAAGGACTGCATGCTCGTTCTTCAGAGCCCGGTTTACGAAACATTGGCTCCTTTAAACAAATCTAACCAACTTGTAGTTTTTGTTTTGCTTTTTAGGGCAGACCCACAGGTCCAGTTCAAACTGAATCCATCAAAATCAGTCAAATATCAAAACACTGGACACAATTTTCTAAATTGGATGTTTTAAATCAAACAAATAATTTGTCATAACATAAAATGCAGCAAGCTGCGCTCCCTTTATTTCATTCGTTCTGCATATTAGTCCTCTGCAAGGATTTTTCTGACAAGTCAAAAGTTCAGCAGGAAAAAAAATTAAATCCAGTAACCGAACAATTTTTACTCAGATAAACGTTTTATTCATCAGGAATTCAACAACGGCAAGGTTTTCCTACCGTCCATCTTGCGGTGTCCTCAGTCTCCAATGTCCGGAGGAGTGAGAAGAATTTGACATCAGCAAACGCAGCCAGAAGTGCTTGAACCACCCGAGGGAGCCAAATCTGCAACAGGACCAAATCCGCATAAACGCTGGGAAGATTGAGTCAAAAAAAAAAAAAAGGTGTGCTGAGAAGAAAATAAAGCAACTCACCAGGAGATAGACTGTGTCGTAGTTTAGGAGGTGTAGTATCTTGTAGAAGAAGGCAAAGAACAAAGGATACGTGAATCCTCGGATTCCCGCTTTCCACTCCCAGGTCAGATACCCATAAGTCTCGCTGTTAAGGTCGGAACCTCAATAATAATAATAAAAAAAAACACAAATCCCAGAATAAACCCTGAGAAAAAGATGCTGCTCTGATCCCAAACATGGAAGACAAAAGTAATAGCACTGCAGCTGTCCCGTTAACGCCAAAAAAAACAACAACATTTAATGCTTTAAAGCTCTCTGAGCAGATAGCCTGACCCGTTAACCAGCTACTATCAGCTTGTTAGAGTTACTTTACTCAATAAAGAGCACAGAAATCATTTTAGACGTAACTCTAATGATCACAGCTATTATACTTTAGCGGTAGCCTGAACAACTGTTGCTTTTCTGTTTTCAATTAAAGCTGTTAGATCGTTTTTCATATTTTGTTTTCATCTGGTCTGAGAATAACACGATAGCACCAAAGTGCTGTGTGTTCACTCTGGGCTGTCGTACCCTGAGAGGCTCGTACAGGCCCCGGTGTAAATGAATCAAATCAAATTACCAGAAGACTGAATAGAGAGCGCATATCGTTTTCCTTTCGCAAGAAATAAAAAGCGACAGGAAAATTAACGGTTGTTTGATTTGCTTATCGGCCACAGACGGATCGCAGGTCTCTGCTCCAGGTCAAGAGTTGGTGAGAGTTTGGGAACAGCTGACTGACAGGATCAGGTTATGACAACTTAAAAAGTTGTTCTGAACAATTGTCACCGCATATTAAAAGGATTTGATTGATTAATTAATGAATCACAGACACTAGGGCTGCACCGTGGTGCAGCAGCTAGCACTGTCGCCTTGCTGCAAGAAGGTCCTGGGATTGAAGCCGAGTTTACGAGTTCTCCCTGTGCACGTGTGAGTTCTCTCTGGGTACTCCGGCTTCCTCCCACTGTCTTAAAACAGGACTGTGAGAGTGTGTGCATGGTTGTCTTTGTGACGGCGTGGTGACCTGTCCACGGTGTACCCGGCCTCACGCTCAGGGAATGATGGATTGATGGATGGATGGATGGATGGATGGATCACACACGCTGGCAGAGAAACACAAAGGATATTTAAAGACCATCCGATGGGCCACCTCCAGGGACTGCCAGTACTCATCGGGGACAAAGCTGGTCTGGACCAGGAGACAGTTGACCAGTCTGAACACCACAGTGAAGACAGCCACCCTCAGGATGCCTGCGGAGATAAATCACTGCTCCTAAGGCAACAACGCCGTGGTTTCCTTCCTGCGCACAGCAGCAGCAGCTGCAGAGTTTAATGACAGAAGAAGCTCGGTTGGTTACGGCACCGTGGTTTAAAAGCGTCCCATCCTCCTTGGAGTAAAGCAGGGACCTCCGTTTCCTCAGCTTCACGTCCTCGGCTTTGCTCCCGAACTTGAGGCGAGAGCGCAGGTTCTCCATGGTCAGACGCCGCGGGCGGACATGGCTCACCTGTCGGAGCAGGACTCACCTGTCGGTGCAGGACTCACCTGTCGGAGCAGGACACGGGATCACACCCGGTCAGATTAACTTATTTAGGATGAACCCGTTTAACCGAAGGTTGCAGCAGCTGCTGTGAAACTTTCCCTGTTTGTCCGACTCCCAACATAAAATATATAAATATTTTAATCTACTTTAATTTCCGAGTTTGGACACATCATGCAGGTTCATCAGTGCTTCCGCACTCAAAGCTTATTTCCGGTGTCTTGGTCGTTTTGCAATTTCAGAGTAAAACTTGTTTTTCCAGTCTACCTCGTTTTTCTTAATGCTTGGTAAGTGAGCTAAAAGCGTACATTAATCGCCATCTAGTGGCATTTTAGCGGATGTTTTTATTTTCTTCCTACTGTTATTTATTATCTGACGGCATTCATTTGCTGTCTAGCCCATGCCATATGTCTGGATTGTTTTTATTGTTTTAATTTTCTTTATGTTTTGTATGGCAGGTTAGTTTATCGGGGTTTTTTTTACCTCTATTTTTGCACAATTATTATGATATAGTATAATTTTTACAACAATTGTATTGCTATTTTGTACATTTTATGTCTTTATTTTTTGCTTCTTCAAAAGTTTTTTCTGTTTTGTTCTTTCCTATTGTTATTTTAACTGTCAAATAGTTTCACCACACTCCATTTTAGTTCTCATATGTCGAAAATAGAACAGAATAGAATAGAATAGTCACTACTGTCCCAGAAACATTAAACTAGTGTTTTAGCAGGTCTTGGTATCAGTGCATATCGAGTGCAAAGGACTAATAAATAAATAAAAAAAATCAGGCTATATAACATAGGCTAAAATAAAATTCGATTAAAACCCAATACTAATTAGTGAATACATAAAATATAAAAGAAAAAAATATATAAAAATAATTACTCATGCTTCTGGGATAGAAGTTATTGTTGGCTCAAATTAGAAAAAAGTGTAGGTGCTCTGTATTTATTAACAGCTTGAGTTTAGAAGCTGTTTTGTTTAATTTATTGCAGCTTTCTATCAGAGTGACAGCATTTTAACTGAATATTTACTTTTAATATGATTCTATTGTGTGTTGATCTCAAATCCGCAATTACAGCAGTAAGAATGTTGAAATCTTCGCACAATAATTATGACAGCAATTTTTTTTAAGCCAAATAATTTAAAATATAAACATAGTGATGCACAAATCTTATTTTTACTCAGTGGCTACCTTTACCACAGTATTTCTAATTTTATTTAATGTGGCTTATCTAGTTTAAAATTATTATGTCTATTTGTAGTAAAATATATTTTGCTAAGACTTAATGTGGCTTATTTTTATTCACCGAGACTTTCTTTTATTATGTTGTTGTTGACCAACATGGAACAATGGTCTCATAAGTCTTGTTTGCAACCCCGCCATCCG
Source organism: Fundulus heteroclitus (assembly GCF_011125445.2). Lineage (NCBI taxonomy): Eukaryota > Metazoa > Chordata > Actinopteri > Cyprinodontiformes > Fundulidae > Fundulus > Fundulus heteroclitus. Next base: position 31,449,719 of record NC_046364.1, read on the forward strand.
CCAGGTGGCGCTGTGCATCCTCCGTACAACCCAAGAAGAAGAATGATCTCCGGCCGTACATAAGTGCCCTGTTTGCTTCTACTTGCACCTTTCCTGCATCTCATCAGGCTGTCCCTCGGTCCGGGGTGGCACGGCGTACAAAGCGCTCGCTGGTGAGTGACGAATGTTGCAGATAATTATTTCTGGAATAGTTAAAAATTACACTTTTGATGATCAGTGTGTTCAATAATAAAATAAGGTCAGCAAACTATCAAGACAGGGACACGCACTCATTATCCGGTGGCAACTTTTCAAAATAAGACGCTGCTTTAGGGACTGTAAGAGTTTGTAGAATATTAGTGAATTAATCTCTATAAGAATGTAATACCCTTTTGTCTGTAGATGTTATAGTCAAAATAAGTTTTATACCATTCCGTTGTTTTATATTTTGTGTATTTAAGGGCAATTTTTAAGAATAAGAAATTAGATATCTATTGCTAAAAGTATTCGCTCATCCATCCAAGTACTGTAATCAAAATCAGGCGTTCCAATTACTTAAATGGCCGTAAGTGTACGAAATCAAGCACCTAGTTATTTTCATTTATTTCAAGGATAACCCCTTGAGACGTGTCATCTCATTTTCAAGAGGGTCCTTAGAAAACACAGATATTATGCAGGCTGCTTCTACAAACGTGTGCAAGAACGGGTCTCTGCCAGGAGCTCAGTGAGTTCCAGCGTGGTTCTGTAGTAGGATGCCACCTGTGATTGGGAACAACAGCAACTCGGGCACAAAGTAGTAGGTCACAGAAACGGCTGGAGTTGGGGCGGTGGATGGTGAGGAGGCGCATAGCTAGGTTGACAACTTTCTGCACAGTCAATCGCAATAGACCTCCAAACTTCATCTGGCCTTCAGATTAGCTCCAGAATGTCGTGTAGACAGCTTTCCATGGCCAAGCAAGTGCATTCAAGCCATACATCACTAAGTGCAATCCAAGTGATGGATGAAGTGGTGATAAGCTCGCCCGCCACCACTGGACTCGAGTGGAGGCACTTTCTCTGGAGTGGTGAATCACGCTTCTCCATCTTATGGGGTTGTTCCTTTCCCCGGCCCCTTAGTTCCAGTGAATGGAACTCTGAATGCTTCAACAAATCCAAGAGATTTTGGACAAACCCATGTTCCAAACCTTGTGGGAGCAGTTAGGAGACGGCCCCTTCCTTTTCCAACATCACTGTGCCCCAGTGTAAAAAGCAAGGTCCATAAAAGCTATAGAGGCGAGAAGTTCTGCAAGTCGATGACTCCATGTAATCTGCTAGATTTCCTTAGATAAAAAACCTTTACCCAATCTCTTTGTATGGTTTCATAGAATTCACTTTGCAAAGTGCGTTGGGATGATGTGTTGTGACTTGACGCTGTATAAATAAAGATTAATTTAAGAATAGAATCAGTTGAATTGGTGTGGATGACCTTGACTGGCCTGGTCAAAAATGACAATAAACATGCTCCACAACCTTGTGGTCAGCTTACCCAGAAGAATTGAAGCTGTTATAGCTGCAAAGCGATGGACCAACGTCATAGTAAACCCTATTGATTAGAGTGGGAGGTCACTTAAGTTCTTATGTGAATCAAGACAGGTGAGCAAATACTTTTAGCAAGATAGTGTGTGCATATTAGGGGGGTTTTGTTAAGAAATGTATTTTTGTCTTTAGCGTGCATCAGTCATTTTAAACTCCCAAAATTCATAGTGAAGAAAATTTACTGACATTTAATTGGAGGTCTTAGTAGGCAAAAAAAAAAAAAAAAAGATTTTAAACAGGTTCTAAAATGATCAAAATCCTTCCTCAGACAAAATGTTCCCCACTGTCAGTATTTATGTTAATAAAAGATGAAGCCAAAGTAGAAATGCTGTGTATAATAAAACGACTCAACAGCTTGTAGAAGCAAATTTAGCAACAGAAATGGGAATTAATCATTTTCAGTATGTTAATGTATGGTAAGTCAAAATGCCTCAACAGTTATGCTTAACGTTTTAGAGGAACGTGTAAAATTCACCACAGCACTTAAATTTGTAAGTAAGGTCCGATAATTCCTGGCTGTCACCTGTTTATTATTCTTTCAGGATCGTTTGGGGTCCTTCGATCTGGATTCCCCACAAAAACTGAAGTAATGTTTCGACGAAGGATGCCTTTCTCCCAGCTGGCTTTAGCCGCAGCGCTCGGGGTCGCTGGGGGCATTTACATCTACAGACCTTATTTTGAGGCACGACCGAAGGCCTCTGAGCCGCAGCACCAGGATGTGCCGAAGAAAGGGAACGAAACGGACTGAGGCGGATCGCCACTCCCAGGAAGCGCTTCACAGACAGAACAATCAGGACCGTTGATGCTGGACCGGATGGCAAACAAAACACAAAACCAGTGTGGATACATTTCTGCTACTGTGTGTGACGACAAAATAAGATATTCTATTTTGGGACATTCTGAAAAATCACTTTTAAGAAAAAAAAAAAAAAGGTATAAAATGTTAATCCTTTGACAGTTTTAAACACTCTCCTGCCTTACAGTTATTTCTAAGAGATTTATTTGTAAATGCATAAACGCTGTTGCTTGAGGACATTGTGAACCAAAAAATAAAATGTCTTTTTATGTTGAGTGAAATGTGACAGTCAGTGCTTTTCTAAATGCTCGTAAAACACTCCAGTGTTTTTTACCAGTGCCAAGCAACCCCACAGGAGTTTTATAAAGCCCAAACGTTTTTCTAAGAGATGCTCACAGTATGAATTGTTACAATATTACAGTCTTCCAATAACAGTAAAATATCACATCACCTATATAATGTTATTTAATGCATAAAATTGATATGGATGCATTTAATGAATGTTCAGATTAATAGATTCAAAGAAACTGAGAAATGTTTTGCTGTCTTGTCATAGCATCTGGATTGGCTTTAAACCTGGAATTTGACTAGGCTACTCAAAGATATTCTCTATGAGTGTAAGGATATTGATTATCATTGACTTTTTGTCTTTATTTACTTTGTCTGATATTAGAATCTGTTTGATCCGAAGCACTTATATGACAAAAATGGTACGGTACATGGACAGAAGGTATATAGGGCTTTTCTACTCACACCGACCACAGCAATTAATTGATGCACACAATCATTCATTGTAGCAAACTCAGGGTTAAGTGTCATGCCAAGGAACACATTACAGGAGGAAGATGGAATCAAACCCACAACTTTTAGATTACAAGACCCCTAGTCCCAATCCACACTACTTCCAATTAGTCAGTTTATGAAACTTGTTCTCACTTTTATACAGCTATAAGTATTTAGACTAGAAAGAGATAAAGAAAAATACCACAAACCAGACCACATTTAAGACAAAAAAATCCAATAATATAAAGCTATATAGAATTGAGAAGTAATAAATGACTACCTAAAGGTCTCAAAGAAAGTTGGAAATGTAGCATAAAAATGTATGGGTTTTGTTACTTTTATGTCCATGTGGGATTCAAAGCTTAATTTTATTATATTTACAGCTCTAAAGATTACTCTTCTCCTGTAAAACTATCTGTTCCAGGCGACCATCTTTTAGGGACTTATTGTCTGCAGTCCCATCTGCTTCAGGGCTCTGAACACGTTTGGGTCTAGTTTAATGAACACTCCACAGATTAACTATTATTTATTGGGAAGCTTTTATTTTTAGTTTATAAATACGTTTCGGTATTTTCATTATTGTACACAATTTGGAAAAATCTTTTAATTATTTTTTTTTTTGGTAATGTTTTATCATATGTCTTGCATTTGGTTTTCTCTTTGGTAAAAAGGGTGGCTTTGTGTTGACGTTTTTTTTTTGTTTTGTTTTTTGTTTGTTATGCATAATGTTTTCCCCCCAGTGAATTTTCTTATTTACAAACAAAAATAAATAAATATGAGTTTTTGAAAAAAAAAATAAAAAAAAAATTAACGCCGTGTTAATTCAGAACACGCCCTCCCCGGTGGAGCCCAGCAGACCCAGGCGGTCGTCGGTGAGTCGGACCGACGTCAGTCAGCTCCGCGGGGAGGAGCTGTTTCTCACCGGGGGGGCTGAGAGCAGACAGCTCGGGAAGTTAAGGTGGCGCTCAGACAACTCCAGGCGGTCCTCATGTCCACTGACGGGCCGGACTGAAGCCCCGCTCCAACACCTTCATCTAACAGCGTCCCCCCGGTAGTTTAAGGGAGTTTTTTTTGTGTCTGTTTTTCCACCACAGAGGCAGCGAGCAGCAGCAGCAGCTACGCCCCGGGGCTGGTGAGTAAACTCCGCTTTCAGGAAATGTCTACCCAAGGAGAGCCAGGCTGCTGGGTAGCATCTGGCAGCGAGGCGCACACAATCAACACCTCTCCCCTCTTCTCGCTCGGTGTTTGCGCCCTCGTTTAAACTTCGCAGCGACCCTTTAGTTACGTCTTTTCCCACCCGCGGCGACTTCCTCCCCCACGGCTGCTATAGCCGGGGCTGAAACTTGCTCAATAAGCGACTCTCGGAACGGGACGACTCAAAAGTTTCCTGCAGACAGACGCGCGTCTCTGTGCTCGCCGCACGGATCTGGCCTTCAGGGCCGGAGTTGATGTGTGGATCAGGTCAAAGATGGGAGAAAAGAGGAGGGGGGGTATTTTATGTTTTGAAGAGGTCAGGTGACCCCCCCCCCCTCCTCCTCCTCCAGCTGGAGCCACATGAGGACCAGCTGAGGATCACTGCTGTTTCTGTTGCTTTAAGTTAATTGATTGGGGGGTGATGGTGTCATGGCGTGGAAATGGGTTTGAAGTGCCTCTTACAACCTGTTGCGGCTGCTGGTCGGTCCTCACATGGTGCTGCAGTGAGGCAGCAGCTCTTAAAGATGCATATCTGATCTTTACCAGGGCCCTGGCCGGGTTGATTTTTGGCCCTCATTCATATAATCATCATCATCATCATCATCATCGGCTACCCAAAAGCGTTTTTGTTGCAGGAGCAGCGTCCACCGCTTTGGACTTCTGCCCAGAGGGAGGGTCCTCCACTCCATCCTTGACGAATGATTAAAGCTTTGCTGGCTGCCATTAAGGTCAGCTCCATAGTTTTCCCCCCCAGATCTGAGCTGTGTTTAAAACTGGCGAGGGATCAGTGTTGTGTCTTAAAATAACACAGACCATTGTGAATTAGAAGAAGGCGCCACAGTTTAAATGCCCCACACACTGCGGCCCCCTTTATGACCAGACGCTTCTGTCTTGCTCGTTAGAACAGGGACCCGCTTGTTGTCCGTCTTTTTAAAGTGTTTTTTTTTTTTTTTGCGAAACATGAGACTGTCTTTAATGTCATTTCTTCCTGCTTCCAACCTAGATTGACTCCCACGCTTTCTGAGCAATTGAAGCCTGATTTGTAAAGTCGACGTGTTATAGGGAGTGAGGGGATTACTTGTGGAGGCATCATCAAGGAGGTCGCTCCAGGTTTTAGCTGACCTCCTTCCCTCCTGTTGGTTTGAAGTGGCTCACTTGGAGCGTTTCCCATCCGGCGGATCTCTCGCAATGCAAGAGAGCTTCTGAATAACCAGTTTAGTTATACCTCGGATGGTCGAGGGTTCGCCGCACGGTTGCCCAACACAACGGAAGATGACGCTCCGGCTCGGTTTGCTCAACCCTGGTAAGAACCTGGGAGCACCGAGGCGCGTTAGAGAGCGGTTCTGCAACGCTCGCCCTGCTGGGTTAGAAACGGCACATTTACAACCGCTGAAGTTTAACTTCCCTGTTGGGCTCATTAGTCAGAGCGAGATCAAGACATGTCAGAACTGAGCCGGTGCTCTGTGAGGAAACGTCTGATAAGGCAGATAAAATCTGCAGAAATACGCTGACGCTGTCCTTCCAGCCTTGAGGTTTTGCTTTTCTGTAATCTTTGTTTTAGTTTTTTAGTTTTTTTTTTTGCAGACTCAAGCTTTAGTTTTTAGTTTATTTTTTTACCGACTTATTTTTAAACCTAACTTATTTATATATTTTTTTGCTCAGACTGACTTTGTGGCTCTAATGTTTAAACAATACTGTTTTCAAATAGGACTACATTATGATATTTTTTTATCATAATGCCACATGGCAGCACCTGAACTCTGACCTGATGTCTGACAATCTGATGTAAACAACTTACTTACAGATGAAATCAGAAGATGTTTTAGCTCTCGCCGTTTTCTGTTTCTAGGTCAGTGAGGTTTGCCGAAACGATGCCTGCTAAACGACATCTTTTACGGGTGTTTGTTACGTTCTTCAGACAATATCACTGTTTGAGTTACTGGGAGGCACACCTGAGGCGGTATTTTTATGGCAGCGGCTCCTTGCGTCTTTTGTCCGACAAGGAAGCGTGAAAAGAAATCAGACGAGCTATCGGGAAGATTTTCAAATGCCCGAAAGGGTCACGTTCAGTTCAAAACAAGTAGGAAAAGCGCGGGGATGTCCATCCGTAATGCCGTTCAGGGAGGAGCTCTGTTGGATGTTTTCCAGTGGGAAAATCAACCCTCAGAATAAAAACAGAAACTTTTGAGGATGCTGGTGGAAGCTGGTAAGATTCGGTCATTATCCAGTGAAAGGAGAAGCCATCACTGCAAAAGCAACATTAAAAAAGGCTAATTACCATTCAGGAGGGGAAAAGAGCTTATATGTTCTGATGTAATTATAATTGTTTGGCAGTAATCCATCCATCGTTATATTTGTGGGGGGGAAATGAGGATATTTGCCGTCTTGGAAATACATTGGCGACCGCATCATATTTTTATTTATTTATTTTTTCTGCATGAGGGATCGGTGCTCTTCACTATATGTGTAACAAGGGAAAAAAATAATATTGAAGCAAGTCATCAGCCAGGAAGTTGAAGCTTGGTTGCATGTGGATCTTGTAGTTTGGCAAGGACCCTAACAGTCCAGCCAGACCGCTTATAAAGGGGCTTAAAGGCAGAATCTGCTATTTTTCCAGAAATGTAATCAGGTCCCTTTTTGAATAACTGCGCATGTGACCGTCTTACCTGCTCTTCACTTCTCAGGGCGATCGTGTGGGGAAAAAAAATCTCCCAAATCCACTCTGGTGTTATTTCTTTCTACTGAGGCCTACTTCTTCTTCTTCTTCTCATAAACATGTATGTGGTTTGCTTCTTGAGACTCTCAGCCATGTTTAAAGTATGCAATGTGAGCAGCGGCGCTACAATGAGCAGCTAACACAGAAGCTAACCGCTAACCTAGCCAGATACGGATACATAAACACTAGAAGTGCAGCCAGCAAGCGGAAAACTAACAAGGGAAGAGCACACACACTGGCGTTACGTGAGCTCGTCGGAGTGATTGACATGTGGGACAACTCTGACCAATCACTGCCATTCGGTCCGCACGACAGTGATTGGTCAGAGTTTTTACAGGCCTGCAGCTCCCACAGACGTCAAATGTTTTCCCCCTTTTTCTCAAAACTGTCACCCAGTATAACAAAAAGTGCTTCTGAACAGCATTACATTTTTTTGGGGGGACGCCATCATAATGTCCTGGTCTCTGTAAAAAATGTAAGATTAATTGGCAGAACCGAAAGGGAGTCCGTGAACAAGAGAGCTTCAAACCCGACTCGGTTACACCAGTTCTGTCTGGGTGAAGAGGGTCAAACTGAAGATGAAATTGAAGTGAAGAGGGGTTTACCAAGTAGAAATAATTAGGGTTTTCTTTGCTTACGTAAAATGAGAAAAGGTTTAGTAAGAATAAACGAGGAAGCAGCCTTTTTGTTTTCTTATATAAAGCTTATCCAAACATCTGCGTTCAACTCTTCATGCGACCTTTCATGCAGTCAAATCTTATATAATGTTTACATTTTGGGGAACTCCCTCAGCCTGCAGAAATCTAACATCAGGCTCTGGATCGACCCCATTTGTGAAATGGCCGATCAACCTCTGTGATTACAGCGCAAAACTCCACGGTTACTTCATCATGTCTCCTCGGCTCTCATCGTCAAACATTCAGCACTTGGAAGGTAGATTGTGATGCATAATCTAAATTACATTTATCCTCCACCTGATAAATAACCTGTGTTTGGATCTTTTTCAAAAGTAGGGCTGTTGAACTTGGTTACCAGATATTTAACGGTAAAGCCTCAAACACAGGATCTGGAGTCACGTTCTTCCTCACTAAAAGAAAAATGTTAAATCCTAAACAAATCAGAGGAGTTTAAAGGAGTAATCTGGGCTAAAAGCAGCACAGCTGCAGCAGCCAAAGCTTGCAAACAACCAACAATGTGGGAAAACTTTGGTTCATAAACTTCCTTCTAACTAAAATTGGAGCTTTGCTGGATAGTTTCATATTTTAGTAGTGTTCTGTTTATTTTTTCATGTGACATTTGACAACCAGAGCTAAAGCTTGTCAGTTGATTGTTTGTTGTTGTTGCACAATTTGGGATTATTCTCGATTAGATTCACAATCAAAAAACTAATTCACAGGGTCCACCTCGTCTAAATCCTTTACTGAGAATCTATGAGGATTTTATTTATTTATTTTTTGACAAAATATTGTTGGTCTGTACTTTTTATTTATTTTTACATGTGAAATTATTTTATAACATCTGATTTTTATCAGCTGATGCCAATTTCAGTAAAATAGCCACATTTTCTAATGCAAATATAAGAAAATATGTTGAGCAAAAATGGCTATTTTCACAACAGCATTTTAATTGACAGTGTAGAGAAGCAATGAAGCCGTTGACGATTTTCAAAATAAAATAGGAATCTGCTTCGTTTGCGCTGCCAGATGACTGTGCAGTGCAGAAGGACATCTCCAGAAGTTGTGAATTAAAAGTTTAGCCTGAACATCTAACCCACGTCAGTCAGAACTGGACATTTTGTCCATGAATGTAGTTAAAGGTTGGACCGTAAACTCGCCACTCACGGTCAGATCCGTGTTTCTTTCAGCCTTTTTTTTTCAGCTCGCCACGTTTAACAGGACTTTACACGAGACTCTAATCTGCTTATGGGCCCAGATGAAAGGCTCAGTGGTGCGCGCAGGGAAAGAATGCGAGGCTTGTCTGAAATCTTGTCAACTAAGTGATCATATGACACGTCTCTGCCGCCTTTTCACCCTGCAATTAGTGAAGTGTTGCTAATGAAAATCTTGCATCTCGTAAACGAAACAGAATGGCTCCGTTTACTGGGCAGTACGCGCAGAACGTTATAAAATGTTACCATTTGCTGCTGATTGGATTTTGAAAATGTTAAGGTAAATAATTTACTGATTGGTGGAGCGCTTACTGCATTCAGGCCAGATGTTTTGTAAAGATTTATCCTAAAGGAAGGCGTCTTTGCATGTGTGCTCGGCAGAGAATAACCTAAAATGAAGATGAAGCATCTTATTTTCATAAATTTACTCTTTCTGTTACCTGCAGCAGGTAGCTGCAGTTTCAGTGACACCAATGTGGTTTTTGCAGCTCTGGTTTTTGTGATGACAATTAAGATTATTAGAATTTGCTGCAGGGTAATACTTTCTCAAACGAGATTTATCAATCTAATAAACTGACACATCTCCATGAAAGAGGGCAAGGCGTGTTTAAAACTGTTATTTAAAGAAGAAATTGTCAACAATGACCATATCCCAAGGAATGCAAGCAGCCACCATTGCTTGGCATCAAAATGGCCTCATGTGGGAACATTCTGCACGGACTATTAAAGCTGAAGGTTCACTGGTAAACCGTCAAGGTGGGACGGTTTTGTCTTGTTGAAGAAGCTTCAGAAAGTCAAGGAGCGGCTGGAAAGTTTCCTAGAGCATTTAAGAGCTGCACTGCCTCCAGAGCAGAGCTTGCTCAATGCTGGCAGCCGGTGGGTACGTTGCAAAAAGGGAAAAGTTTGTCAAATTTTCCTGGAATGGGTGTATGTGTCCTTGATTTGAGCAGGTAAATAAGGTTATCTGCAAATGGAATGAGTATTTTCACCCCTAAATTAAGATAATTGAGTATACTGCTCTTGAAATGAGATGATGGAGATGAGTTGTTCCTGCTGTAAGTGCAAAAATATTATTCCACCGGCAGATCATTTAAACTTTCCTGCTCAAATCAAGGGCAAATACACTAATTTCAAGAACATTTTGCCCACTTTTAGTTCCATTATTGCAGTGTAGGAGCGAATTTACAGTGAAGTGAGACGCTTCCGCCAAGGCCCATCTGGCATTGAGAGATGCGAAGAAGCTACATGTTTTTAATAAATAAGCATCGTGCAGAGAAGCATCCTGACACAACCCATGCGTCTTGTTCCAAAGGAGCGGGAGCAAAGACGATTCACCCCGACGACATTGTCACAAATAGATCAGTATAAAAACAAACCTTTTCAACAGTCTAGGCTGTATTTGGGTGGAGGGTGGGGGTTATTTTTCCAGCAGGCAGGAGGACCAGTTCACAAATTTAAAGTCAAAACAAAGAGGATTAGGAAAAAGAACACTGATATGTTTGTTTTTGCCTGAAAAATGTAGCAATTTAATTCCCAGAAATTCAATTTCTAATTTGAAAGGAATGAATCGCCGTCTGTCAGGGTTTGACCCCAAAGCATGGCAGAAAAAATTGCAGAAGATAAGCAACAGGATGAATTACACTGTAAATATTGTTTTATATTTTTTTGAGTCATGATGAATTTTCATGTTGCTATATAACGTACAAAAAAAAATGAAATGGATCAATGCACAAAAAGTTGAAGCATGAAAACAGAGCATTTGCTACACTGGCAAACCTTTGACCCGTGACTGGACGCTTTGAGACGCCAAACATGACATTGCTTGAGTTTAACCCATATTCTGTTGTCTGCATTAAATATAGATTCATCTGAGTCTTACTTAGTGCACAGTGTCCGCGGCTGCAATCAATGGCGAACTGTTACACGCGATGGGTTTTCTGTCTGCATGCTGATAAAATCTATGAGCAAATACGGCCCCAGAAGCCCACACGTGATTTAGAGAAGGAGCGAGGAAACGTTGCATTAATCCCCGCATACGGTTGCTGCAATGATTAACGGTGCTCCTGGATGTTTCAGTGTTTTCATAATCACCATGCAGCCCAAAAGCGTAGCGGCACGCAAAAAGGGATTTCCAATGAATCCTGTTGTAACGCGAGTCAAGTTTCACAACCGAGGTGATGAGAGGAAGGTTTAAAAGGCAGGAAATGTGCCGCAAAATTCAGTTTTCAACACCGGATTGTGCCTTATTTTCATCCGCCAGAACACGACACGTTTCCATTGTTGTGAGGAAAGCTGACCGACTTCCTTTTGTCGAACGTCTGGTGCTTTTAATAATTGGATTAACTTTGTAGAGTAAAATCCTTTCACTTATAGGTTCATAGGTGTTGTAGCAAAGTATAAAATTCTTGCTGACCAAACAGAACCAGTGTCGTTATGGATCAGTCATGTACTTGTGTATAAAATGGTGGCAAATGTGTCTAAAGCTCTGGTCCAACAAAACTGTTTGATTTACTTGAAGGTGAGTTGAGTTGTTTTTAATAATAACGTCCAATAAGACGTGACTTTCAGCTTTGTATGAGTTTTAAAAATCCGCTGATTTTTTTTAACTTGTGACCAACATGCCCACGCAAGTTTTAGATCCCGTCAAAAGTCTGGAGTAACATTTCTTAACTTCAGGATTTAACTGAGGTTTCTTTTTGAGAAAACAAAAAAATAGATTTTTTTCAAAGCTTTAAAACGTCTCAATAGAGTGGCTGAATCAGAGAAACGTGTCAATTACCTGAGTTTTATTCTGAAAAGGGAGAACCGTCACCAAACACTTTATAACAAACGTTTACGTTTTTGAAATTCAGGTTTTTTAAATTTCTATTTCTTTTTAATTTTGTCACAAATTATTACTTCATCGTGACCCGATGGCAAAAAAATTCTCCCTGTTTTTAAATAGCTGCAGCTGTCTTCTTAACCTACATACATGGTCTTAGCATCACATGAAGGCTAATTTTATTGCTCTTTTTATTGACGTGCAACGTTTTGGGAAAGTTGTTTCTACATCACAAAACGATGACGTCTACAGTCAAGCTCAGAGTTATTCATACACCTGGTAAATTTGGTTTAAAGTAATCGTTTAACTTTACTGACATGTTTCTTCTCACTAGGCGTGATATTAGCTGTTAACGTTTTGGAGCGGCCCAACCAGAGTCCAGAATCTATGGATTATTCTTTAAACGACTTTCCTACTCGTTTTACATTGTTTTGTCATCTTTTAAGAGATGTTTGTCTCATTTCCTGCCAGAAACAAATGGTTAAAAAAAAAAAGAAATCTAAATCTTTCAGGGATATGAATAATTTTGCTCTTCACTGTATGCTGATAAATGTTTATCATGTTTGTAGATTGCGCTGACAGTTTCATTGTTGGATGTATAGGAAGTGACTTTAACAAACAAAGTTTTACATAAGGCTAAAAGCTGACACAGAACTTCATTTGCATAATTTCAGATGTATTTAGATAAAAACTAATCGTTCAACTTGTGATATATACCATTGGCAGCAAGTGATGGCTGCCGTTTGCCTTTAATTCTCTGAAAGAAAATACATCTTTTAACATGGTGTTTCTTTAAGAAATTTGAGTTTGATGGTAAAGTTTGTTTGAAAGGCCAGGAAGTTGCCAGTAAAGGTAAACTTTGCTCCATTAATTTGAATAACAGACACAGTATGCATGTATTTTACTGGTATGAAACAAGGACGCAGCTCACTGTGGTATTATAGCCTAGCCTTTTTTTTTAAACCCTCTTATTTCTTATGTAATATTGGTCTTTGTTTGCAACCTGTCATTACTATATTTGAGCAAACTAAATAATATTTTTTTAACTCTGCAGAAAATGATTTTGAAACTTAAATTTTAATCACTGATGCTGGTTTTGCAACCAGGACCACAGACAAAATAAAACATCCAGGCCTGCAGGTTGTTTCTACAAACATTTGTGATCCCAGTGCGTTACTCATGATGGGATAGTCCAGTTGGTGCTGTTGTAACAAAGTGAAAGGGTTTAGAAGGGACAGAAATCTGGCCACGGTGTGTTCGGACGGGTAAAATCCCAGATCTGGTCAAGCCGACTCCAAGGTGCATCACCAACTTTCTGCAGAGTCGAGCGCTACAGACCTCCAAGCTTCGTGTGATCTTCAGATTAACTCAAGAACAGTCCATAGAAAGCTTTGTGGCCTGGGTTTCTATTAGGGCTGTGCATAAAAATGATACAAAGATTAATATTGATATTTTTAAATGATATTCTGGCTTTCAATATCGCTATACCTCCCAACCCCTAGGGGGCGTTATTATAGTGCACCATTACTGTTCACAGTGAGGAAGTGCAAGTGAGACGAATTTGCGGAATGGCTGACAGGATTTTAGAAACGCCTTCGTCCCTAAAACAAGACGTTTGGGCACATTTTTGGTTTCTGGGATACGTTAAATGGATTGAACCAAATGCACTTTATTTTCCTGTTTTCATATATCAATGTTAAATAAATTTAACATAAATATAATATTTGGCTGGGTTTTGTTGATTGAATGACTTTGAGCATTAATTTGAATAATAAATATCAATGTTGGAGTCAAATCAAGCTGAGCTATATTGAGAATCGTATATCCGATGATACCCGGCCCTACTTTCTATAACCCAAAAAGCTGAGCCTCATGTCACCATATGTATGCAAGGTAGCGGTGTTGAGCAACCTACCATAGGTGTGTAGGGGCAGTGGAGACGGTGTTCCCTGGGAAGATGAATCATGCCTGTCTGTCTGACAATCCCATAGAAAAATCTGGGTTTGCCAGGGGAACAGCGGCTGCGTTGTCAGGTGTAAAGTTTGGTGGAGGGAGGATTATGGTGCAGGCCTGCCTCAGCTCCTTAGTTACATTGAATTATTTTAGTGAATTTCATGTTTCCACCTTTTTTGGGGCCAGTTTGAAGACGGCCCATTCTTTCCCAACATGATTATGCAACACATCCCTACACCTTGAGGAAATCCTGCAAAGGGTGAGCCCGCTTCATACTAAACCCCATGGATTAAGGATTGGACAAGTGAATACACCTGGCAAGATGGTGTATGAACCATCATCGGTCTAAAAGCAGCTTTGTGAGCTGTTAAAACTCATTAATGTTGGGGCAGATGTGGATCACTGGGGGCAAGTTCTCATCAGGCAATGCAGAGGCTGTGGGCTGATTCCAGCCTGACATCACAGACGTTACTGTAATATCTGAGAAACTAACACAAATACAGTGATTTTTACTCCTTTTGTGTTTTCAGATATTACGGACTCATTATGTCTGATGGGGAGTATGATTACCTCATCAAGTTCCTAGCGCTGGGTGACTCTGGTGTGGGCAAGACGAGCTTTCTATACCAATACACAGATGGCAAGTTCAACAACAAGTTCATCACTACAGTTGGAATAGACTTCAGAGAAAGGAGAGTGGTAAGTAATCATATTTTCTTTAAAAACTAAGGGGAAGATTTTTCTGATTCCCCTGAGTTTCTACGTAGCTGCCTGATCAGGGGGCTTAAATGGATTCCTGTTATATTCCGCAACACTCAATTAACGACTACTAAAAGATGCTGCTACTGAAATATGAAGTATGACTAATGTAGGCGAACATCAGGAAACACCCTCCTTAAGATTAAACACTTCAAACCATTGGCAAACAGCTGAGTTTAACTCATGTTTGCAGTAGTCTGCTCACCTAAAGCTCCTGAACTAGATCCGGTTTCTCTTTCTTTCCATTTGGACATCAAGCATTGCCTTTTTGATCAGACAATCTTAGCTGTTGTACAATAAAACGTCTTTTGTGAAAACACAAGCTATGATGACGTAAACGAGTAAATCTAATAATGGCGACATGAGTTCAGGAGTAAACGACTGGTACTCTGTTCACTGATCAGCGACAGTTGTTGTTGAAAGTTTCTGAAACTTTCTGAAACTAGACCTGGCTTTATAAAAAAAGATTCATGAATATGTTTTTATCTGTTTTAGATAAATGTGTTGTACGACATGCTGTGGTGCTCTAAGGCATATCTTATTTTAATGTTAACGGCATTTCTGAGCGTAATCTAGAGGGGTGAATGTGGCCTTGTCTTTACAGGTAACTCCGTGACTTCTCAATCTGCTGGTCCAAAGGGGTCTGCTATCAGATTTCTAAACATGGAGGGAGATTGTTTAATTTTGCCACAGTTCAGTGAAAGTTACAGGTTTAGTGCCCCCTAATGGCTAAAAGTTACATGGTGCTGCCTTAAGGCTGGTTCAACACAGTAGGATTTTTAGCCTGATTTCTGACCCGATCTTCCCCTTCCGACAGGCCCAGACTATCAGCATGGTTCTTAAGATAATATTAAGAGATATTTCTGCCGTGTGTGGTGTGTTAAGAGCGATCGGTGGAACGTTGGGACTGCTCCGACCTCAAATCGGGAATAATCAACATGTTGGAGTGTCTTGCCCTGATATTTCAGCGTGTGTGTGTGTTGTCCCCGAGGACAGACGAGCATGCAGCCTGTTGAATGTGACGTGTAGCCAATCATAAAGCGTGGTGAGGGAAACAGAGGAAAAAAAAACATCTCGCCTCCATATGATAGTGCAGCAGACGTAGAGCCTCGGTTCGTTCTGCCTCCACTCATGTAACAAACGCCCTTTTCTTTTTGTTGTATTTCTTCTCCGTTAAAATCAGTCCACAAACTATCACCATTATTCTTCCTCGACGTCCGTGTTTATTTACTCTGAACTCACGTTTGATCTCGAGAGGTTTAGCAAGATTTCCCGTCTGATGTCTGAATGATCCTGAGTGAAATCTATTTATGGTGTTTTGTCCTTGCAGTTGGCCGGTCATCACAGACCTGTTTTATCTAAGTTTTTTTTTTTTTTTATTATCATCGTGTGTGGTGTCTCCCAGGCTTTGAAAATCGTTCGACTATTTTAAAATCTGGCTGTCTGAACCAGCCTTAAAGCACCATTTTCACCACAATTTCTGACTGAATATTTTCAGTCCCGTTTTATTCTGCTATCAGTGCCAGAATAAAACGTTCAATAAGTGAAGGTTTGACCCACAGTGGATGTGAGAATCATGTCGACGTTAAACATTGAACTGATGTTGAGCTGCTCTGTTGAGAATCCTTGTAACAAACTCAAAATGAGATCAGGAGCATGATTTTTTTTTTTCTTCGTAAAAATCCTGGTCAGAGTTGATGGATGGGGCTAAATACCGGGCAATACCGGGATAAAACCCGTGGGAAGTTGCAAAAGATTCATGACTGGGTTGACTATTCAACTTCTGGGTGTTCTCCATTTACCCTGGCTGAGTTTAAGCTATGTTGCAAAGAAGAATGACAGAAATTTCAGCCGATGTGCAAAGCTGGTAGATACAGACCCAGTAACTCAGCCAAGGTTTAGGTGCAGTTGTTTAGTTGCCATCAAGAGGCTTTAGCAGATTTTTCATGGATCTCTTCTTTTTGGAAGGATTGATAGGCCCCCTTCAGGTTTCATGTTTCCTTCTATAGGTTTAAGATGTTCAAACATTTACTTAAATTTGACCTGCTGCGTCTCTTGTTTCCATCAGATCTACAATTCAACAGGTCCAGATGGAACAACAGGCAGAGGACAGAAGATCCACCTGCAGCTGTGGGACACTGCAGGGCAAGAGAGGTGCTTATTCTTCTTCTAGCTCTGATATTTAAAATTCATCCATCCTAACATCATTTACGTCCCTTTTTTTTAATATTTGTCTTTTCCCCGTTCTGAACAACTCCAGGTTCCGAAGTTTGACAACAGCCTTTTTTCGAGATGCGATGGGTTTCCTCCTCCTGTTTGATCTCACCAATGAGCAAAGTTTCCTCAACGTCAGAAACTGGATGAGTGAGTCCTGAAGAGTCCGGCTGAATGTGCTACCGAGGCATTTACAGGATGTTATATAACCACATTATGATATCTGGCTTATACGGGTTGACACAAGGCTTTTGCCAGACCCCAAAAACTAATATAAACATATATTCTATAACAAGCTTCTGCTGATACTACAGTCCCAATTCATTCAATGTGATTCCTGAACGTTGCTTCTATTTAAGCTAAGATGTGACTCCTGGCCGAATGCTTCCCCCCCCAGGTCAGTTACAGATTCACGCGTACTGTGAAAATCCAGATGTGGTTCTGTGTGGCAACAAATGTGACCTGAGTGACCAGAGAGCTGTCAGCCAAGACGAGGCCCGGCAGCTGGCTGAGAAGTACGGGTACGTCCGCCTGGTTTCTGATCCGTCTGTGCATTAACCTCTCCCTCAAAAGTTTGCCAAGAAGGCAGTGGCTGCGGTGTTTACTTAACTCTCCTCTGCAGACTCAAAGACTCAGCTGGTCCTCCTCGAAAAGCAAATATTTTCCTACATGTGTGAGATATCCTGGTCTCACGGCACTAGACACGCCTTTTACTGAAAGTACACCAAGCAGTGGTTCATAACATCTATTAAATGGCCTTGAAAGTTTTCAACTAAGGCTAATAAATAATATATGTTTTATCTTGACTGAAAGGAAAAAGTTTTGAGTTTGACTCTACAAAAAGCGAATTGTTGCACGGATGTATTAAAAAAACGCTTTAAGGAGCAATAAGCAAAATGTCATTCTTTTAGATCGAAAGAACTGAAAATTAGTTTTGTGGAAAGCACTAAAGGTATCTTTTAGGGGGACTATGGTATGACATCACACACCATCTCTCTGTCGTTCTCTAATCTGTTGTTTACACAGCCAGGCCGGCTGCTGCCACTCAGGGCTTAGGCCTTCCCTGCAGCAGGCACTAAAGGGCAGAGAGCACACGGCCATCGGATCAAAATGTTCTAAAATTATGAGTTACTTCACTAGACATGTGCCACTGAAAGCTGATGCTGTTTTTGTTGTGGATTTATCCTTTTCAAATATGCGCATATGAGGTGACGGGGGGAGAAGGGGAAATTGGTGGCGGGTTGCAGGTGGAGCAGGTAGAGAGAGGCGTGGCTTGATATGCATTTTGTTTTGGTCTACAGACAGTCCTCAAGCCCCACCTAGTGGTGAAAAATGCTTATTGCTCCTTTAAAGAAGAACCTTGAACATTCACACATTTATAACCTTTTAATGCACTTTCCAGTTTTTTCTAAATAACAAAAAATTAGCTAAATATATTAATCAAATTCCTGTTTACAGTGCCTTGAAAAAGTATCTAGATCTGTTTTTGTTTTACATTTTGGTACTTATCAACCACAAACTGCAGTGTTGAGTTTGTGAAAAATGAAGTCGAACTTTACTACATGGTTTTCAATTACCATTTTTTTTGCTTGATTTTTTTATTTTTTATTTAAAAACTATGAAAACTGACATGCATTTTAATTCAGCCTCCTTTTGTTCTGATACTCTTGACTAAAATTAACAGCAATTAATTGCTGATTCCACCTGGGTGTAATTTACCTCAGTATAAATCCAGCTGCTCTCTGAAGGCCTCAGAGGGTCGTTGGAGAACGTTGGTGAATAGTCGGCACTAGGGCTGGACGATATAGAAAAAAGCATATTGATAAAATAGAAATCATATTGATCGATATCGATAATTATCAACAAATTCAAAACATATATTTTAAGTGCAGCCCTGGCCATTTTATGCTGTTGCTTACCGACCTTTTTTCAGATGAAGAACACGCAAACACTGAATTCAAACTCAAACCTTTATTCAACCAACTTTTTAATAAAACTGCAAGTTTTTAAAAAAGAAAAAAGAACACGTGCTCTCTGAACCCTTTGAGGGGGGCTTGGGTCCCGAGTCTGTTTTGTGATTGGTTGGGAGAATCTAATGACTAATATTAACCTACATGGCTAAAATGCAACAGGAAGGAAAACTGTTATTCTATTGAACTTTTTATTGACCATTTTTTTTTTCTATCATCGATATACGTCTATCGATCGATATATATATATATATATATATATATATATATATATATATATATATATATATATATATATATATATATATATATATATATATATATATATATATATATATATATATATATATATATATATATATATATATATATAATTAGGGCTGGGCAGCACGCGCTGACTGCAGCGCGCTGTCACGGCAGCACTCTCCCGCTCCCCCCTCCCCTCTCGTACATGGCTCAGCGGCGCCAGCCAATCAGCACGCAGGCTCAGCCTGGCCCGCCCACTCAGCTCTCACACAAACTTGACAAACAAACAGCTGAGAGAGACCGCAGCAGCGAAAAAAACATGAACAGGGGAAGTAGCACCGTTTGGCTTTATTTTAATACCGTAAATGAAATCAAGCTGTATGTTTTGTAAAAAGCCGGTTCATTTCAGTGGAAACACAACAAATTTATCTAAGCACGTGAAAAAACATGAAAACGTCGAGCCCCAGAAACGGAGCGAGGAGACGAAACTTCTGTCATTGCCCCGACAGACCCACAGATGTCTCTGACTGAGGCGTTTCAGTCCTCCAGGGAACATCCAGGTAGATCAGTGGATGGATGGATGGATGTTACTGGAGCCCACACATAACATGTAATTAAGACCTTGAAAGAACCCAGTACATATATTTAAAAGTGTTATTTAAGATAAGATAACATTAGCTAATCCTTTTTTTATCCCACGACGGGGAAATTTATAGGATTAAAGCAACAGGCAGGTGCACACAACACAGACAAAATTACATAAGGATTGTAATATATAAGAGGTGGATTAGCGAAAAAACACTGAACATAACATTATTATTATTATTATTATTATTATTATTATTATTATTATTATTATTATTATTATTATTTAATTGTAATAATAAAATAAAAACCACAAAACCCAAAAGGTCAACAATTTCATGATACATCAAGCTTAGGGACTGGCTGAGATACAGCAGGTCAAAAAAGGCCATATTTTGGCTGCAGTGCTTGCTGTTCTCTTATGAAGAAAAGATCAACTAGTGCACTAAATTCATTAGATGGGTTGAAAATATCCAGTATAAAATAAGTGCTACAAATGTTACAACACTTTTGTTCATATGGCAGCAGAACATTAAAATAAAAGTGCTCTTTACACTACTTTTGAATTCATTCTTGGAGTTTGTAAATACAATGCGATTAATCGCGATTAAATATTTTAATCGTTGCCCAGCCCTAATATATATATATATATATATATATATATATATATATATATATATATATATATATATATATATATATATATATATATATATATATATATATATATATATCGTTATTGAATTATCGCCCAGCCCTAGTCGGCACCATGAATACCGAGGAACTCAGCAGACAGGTGGAGGACAGGAAAACTACATCGTCAACTCCAAAAATAGTCCCTGTGAAAGATTTGCAAAATGAGTGCATTGTTGAACACAACCCTTAAAGCGTCCTGCTTGCATTTTGCATTTTTGCATTTCGCCACAAGCTGTTTATTTTGTACAGCAACCATGTGGAGGAAGGTGCTCTAATCAGATTGGACCTAGATGGATCTTTTTAGCTCGTTGGTAAAATGTTATGTTTGAAAACAAACCCCCCACCCCTACAGTGAAACATGGTGGTGGCACCATCATGCTGTGGGAATACTTTCTTTTAACAGGGACAAGGAAGCTACCAACTCACAGGATGGTTTTCTGAAAATGTTAAACATGGATCCTTTTCACACCAGTCATGTTGTTGGTTGACCACATTAAACCTCTAAAAACTGCAGTAACTCCTGTAGATGCAACACTAAAGGTGAAAGGGGAATAATCACTTGAAAGGTTCAGTCTTGTTTATGAAAAGATTTTTCTAAGGTGCAGTGTCTCACTGTTTTCAAACTACATCCTTTATATCTATAAACCCCACAAATGACTGTAGACTTTAGAAAGTATGAACCATCAAACCTGGGGTCATTTAAGGTGCCTAATTTTAAAAAAAAGAGACGACTTCTATTACTTTTATACTACTAATTAATCTCTGAATCTGTTTTTAAACCAGTGCAACTCTCTCCACACAGGATCACATACTTCGAGACCAGCGCTGCAAGCGGGCAGAACGTCAGCGAGGCCGTCGACGTCCTGCTGGATCTGATCATGAAGAGGATGGAAAGGTGCGTCGACAAGTCCTGGATCCCGGACGGCACCGTCCGCGCTAACGGGCCCGCCGGCACCGACCTCTCCGACGGCTCCGATAGAAGCAAATGTGCATGTTAGAAGGATTGTTTTTGTTGCACATCTTTGTTTCGTTCTGTATCAGGTGGGGGAGAAAAGGAAGATATCCAAGTAAAAAAAAAAAAAAAAAAGTGGGAGTTTTCTTACATTTTGTGTTGAGGAGACCTTCAACATAATCAAGGCTCTTTGCCCCACAATCCAGAATGTTGCATGATCACGCTCACCGACCTGCTGAGCCGTCTATCAGCAAGAGTCGGCATGCCTTTTTCTCAATACATCAATCTTATCGTTGTGAATGTGAGGTATTTATTTTCCTTATGATGCCCTAACGTAGATTTCAAGTTTTCATATTAAGTTAAAGATCAGTATCCTAGATCCAAATGTTAAAAGAACACTGAGCCTGTATGTTGCATGTGCTAATATGTTGTCAGGACCCCTCAACTGCTGTATAGAGAAAAAATGGCAATGAATGTACTTTAGGTCATCGATTATGTGTCCTTGATGCCCAACTGAGTGCCTCGCAATTTCACTAGTGCCACCTCCAGAGAACATGTAGCTCTTAACGTCTTCCAGTGTTTGCTTGGAGGAGAAGATAACAGGAATATTTCTTTAGTCTGTACTTTGATATGATTGCAGTTTTGGTCAGAAAAAAACACTTTGCAATATTTACATAAGAGAAATGAGATTTTTTAAAAAAGCATAGGAAACGATTTAAGAACTATTTTTTTTTACTGTCAACTTGACTCATTATTTTTAGAAAGCTCATATTCTGACAAATTACATTTAGACATAAAATGATCAAAACCTGATCCAAAGAAAGGCCTTTTTAAACTGCTAATCAGTGACCTTCCCTGTTCTTGGATTCATCAGCTCAAGCTTTAAGAAATCTAAATTATCAGATCACAAAATTCCCTTTGTGTATTTCATCTTGAAATCATAACAAATTCAAACTTTAGTTGGAGAAAAAAAACTTGCATTTTGGTAGTAAAGGTAGTCCCTAAGCAAAATGCAGTGTATTAGATTATTATCCGTTGTCATTTATCTATGCATTACAAAATGACGTCCTTGTGTGGAGCTTTTAAAAAAACATGGCGGATGAGAACAAAAGGACATACAATTGTTTTAAAAAGTAAATGAAACATACATAAATACTTAGTTAAACAGTTTATTAATAGGACATAAATAAGTGGTGGGGCTACTTTTCTTGAACTGTTGACATTCTCTGAAATGTATTATTCTAGAGACTCTTGTTAGTGTAATATCCAAGTGCCAAATTTTATATATATATATATATATATATATATATATATATATATATATATATATATATATATATATATATATATATATATATATATATATATATATATAGTAAAAGAAATGTCATAGTAATAAGTCTGTATTTTCTGGGTTTCTGTAGCAGGTCGTCTCTTAAAAACTGTTAAGCTGAGCTTTTTTTTTGGCACATTTTTATAAATAAGTCAATCAGAATATTAGTTTGACGTCACTGGATGAGATCTGAAGACCTCTTTTTTTTTTTGTTGAGTTTCTGTTACTCTATAAATCTCATAAACACTGGAACGATAATACTTAATAGTTTCCTCACACACTTTACGTTTGTGTTACACTTTGATTATTTAGTATGTTTAAAAGTAGATGTTTTTAAGACTATTATATATTCTTCCTCTGTATTTCTGTGCACAGATTAAAATATTTCAATATTGTCTCTTCGTAAGTGGGTTTGATCATATTATTAGGATATATAATGCTGTCACATGTGCCATGCTTTCATATTAAAATGTGTATATTGAGACAGAAAATAACATTTGTATTTATGTATAATCTGGGCTCAAGTGTTTTATTTTACAACCCCTGGCAAATTTCTGGATTAGTGGCCTCAGAGGATGTTCATTCATTTGTTCAATTTTGTAGAAAAAAAGCAGATCACAGACATGACACAAAACTAAAGTCATTTTAAATGGCAACTGTCTGGCTTTAAGAAACACTAAAAGAAATCATGAAAGTATTTCTGATTCTGACTAACAATTTTATCATACTGTATTTCACTATGATAAAGATACCGTTTGATAAAGATTAGACATCATTCAATTTATAATTAAATAAAAGGAATGTTTATTAGTATAGCCCCATCTTAGATTATGTATAGCGCTTCACAGAAAAAAACTAAAATTGAAGAACATGTACATTAAACAAGAAATACATTAAGAAACCCGAAAAGTGGAATTAATGCTAAGGAAATCATGAAAAGCCATTTTAAAACAAAATATTAGTTCCGACTGACGGCTAACTTTTGCAGAAAATGTTTTCAGTATTCATTTGGACGAGTCAAGATTTTCTGCACATCTCAGGTTTTAAGGGAGTTCAAGAGAGCATAGAATTGAATTCTGGTCCTGGAAACAGTAAGTAAACAGATTTCTGATGCTCTGAGGGGTCCAGATGGTTCATAACATTAAAAATAACTCTTTTTTTTTTTTTTTTTCCAAAGAAATCAACACAATAGGCTAACTGAGTGCTGATCTCCAACATTTTTAGGGACCAAAATCAAGGATTTGTTGTTTTTGCTTTAGCCTGGATGAAGTTCTGCCCCATCCACTTCATAATAATAATAATACTCTCACTGTTTGGGACTTTGGTCATGAGGTGCCTTAGAAATATTAAGTTGCGTGCAGTTAGTATAGATCTATTCCCACGTTCGAACTTATGCATAGTAATTGATTATAAGTGGTCTGAGAATGGAGCCTTGAGGAACCCCGCTCCTGATCTTTGTTCCCCCGCATTTGTTATTGCCAAATCACACAAAGTTTCAGTCCATCAATTGCTTTTCCAGTCCATCGATTGTGATGCTATATTACCTAACTTAAAAGCACTGACAAAAATGCAGAAACAATGAAAATTTAAAATACCGTTGATATATATATATATATTTAAAAAAAAAAAACATTACACCCTTGTAAGACATTTTTATTAAATCCCTTATTGACTGGTGTATTTCAAATGCACATTAAGCAATGTGAAATAAGCGATGTAAAATAAATCAAAACAATATACAGATACTGGCTGAAATGCTGGTGTATTCCTTGTACAATTTTCAAGCTCACATCAGTTACGGCATCGTAAACCCATTAACTTTTTTCTTTAGGGGTTTGTGTCCACAAGGTTTTGCTCACTTAGAATAATTTGAAATGCCCTCCTGATCAGGATGAAATAAAAATATAAATAAGTTTTCTCTGAGGAATGTTAATCATTTCAAAAATGACAAGAGAGTGGCCTGAAAAAGAGCAATAAGCAAAAAAAAAGAGTATGTTATTGCACTGGCGTTATCATGACTTAAATGCATGTCTTTACATCAAAGCATGGTAAATTCTTGTGTTGTTTTTTTTTTTTTTTTCACAAAATTGCAAAAATACTGACAAAGCACAGACTAGACTTCCTCAAATGTACACTGACTAGCAGACCTTTTTGGCATTTAATATTAAACAGCAGCCGTTGTTTTGCAAACAATATAGATTCTTATGAAAATTTCCTATTATAAAAAATACCCTTTTAGTCATATAATCCAAAATAGATATGTGGCCTCAGTGAGTTCAATCTCTCTCCAGCAGGTGGTGATGTACTATTACTTTTTGCTATCTAGCTGGGGTGTTACAATGGTCGACTTTTCTTTGCGTCTACATCTTCAGCAGATGGTCTTCTTCAAGGTCCTGCTCTGTTGGCTTTGCCTCTCCGCCTGGAAAGCCACCGGAGGACGACCTCCTCTTATTTCCACCTGCAGACATAAGAACATAATGAAGGATCACGCCACGTGAAGCAACAACAACAACAAAAAGTAAAAAAAAAAAAAAAACAACGGACTACATTCCAACTTTCAAACTAAAATAAAATACCTTGGGGTTGAGCAGACTCTGTCCAAGAATCCCCAGAGCCTGTCTCACTTTCAGCTCCTGTGGGCTCATCGGCGAAAGACATGTAATCTGTTGCTGAACCTTCATAGCCAGAGCCTTCCTCTACGAACAAAGGGGACTCCCCATCTTCGCTCCTCATTGGTGTTTCCTCCTCCACCACCTCCTCTTCCTCCTCCTCCTCCCTAGACGGACTCTCGCCCTCGACTGGTTCTGCCTCCCTGCAAACAGAGTTAAAGCCACACGTTGAGAAAAGATGTTTGGCCTTCTTTCACTTTGCTTTCTGTTCTGTCTCTTTCAGGATGAAAACAAAGAACACGATCGATTTATGTTTGCTTTTTTTAACAAAGTGACAGAGAAAAGCAAGATGCTCTTTCACTTGATTGCTCAATTCGCACTGCCGTCCACAGCTCTCAAAGCGTCCCGGCTCCAAATGTTATTTCCTGTGTCCCCCACCCGCCTGCACACACACACCACCCGAGTTCATTTTCCCTTGACTGCACCACTGTAGATTAAAAGTTTACTGCCCTTACGTTGCTTCAGTAGGAACAGAGGTAACAAAAACACTTTTTTTCTAGGTTATTTTTAGACAAAATGTCAATATAGCATTGCCATGATCAAGATTGTTCCTCATGTCAAGCAAAACCGAGAGCCTGCAGGACTTATAAGTGCAGGGGTCCTTTTTAAGGTTTTTCTTTTAACTTTTTATAAGCGAGTCGCTGGACAATTTAGTAGCTTTGCAACTATTTTTGCTGTCATTAAAAGGAGGTTGTTTTTTTAAGATACGTGTAAGACGGCACCTACATGAAGTACAAACGGTCGCTGCAGGTCTGTCTGATGGGCTTCGCCTGCAGCAGAGTGGCTTTTTATAGCACAACAGAATATGATTTTATCTTCCACTAAGACAGCTCCTAGTAAAATACCAAGCAGAAGACGAATCGTCTAAAGTTCACAGCCATCCAACAGACGTTAGAAATGAGGAAATTTAAAAGGTTTTGTAGAAAAGAAGTCACTATATATACTTTACTAAACAGGAATAGGAAGGCCATGTTTTTGACACTTGAAACATGAGCAGTTTGGGTGAAAGGCATTAATGAGAAGTGTAAACGCCACTGCTTAGCCACACTTTGCTTATCAGCCCTGGTTAAAAAATGACTCTTAAGTTCTCACGCGAATCTTTTAAAGATATTTTGATTTCCGTTTTTTTGCTCCTTTACTAGCATGTTTGCTACTGTGCTTCTACGCCTTTCATCTAACTTTGGCGATTTGCTTAAATGTGTTTAAAGAGGGGGGGGGGTACTCGATAGACATCAGGAAATTGTGTTGCTTGAAAACATGTTGACTACCTCTTAAAACTGATAATGACACAACTTGTCTTGAATTAAAATCTCCTCCTACATGACGCAGCTGAAGGGACCTCAGATGCTGCAGTGCTTGTTCCAACTTTTGTTCACTCACAGATTTTTGCTGTTTTTCTCACATTTAAATTAAATGTATCAGCGTATATCAGATCAGACTTTTATGAAGAGAGAGAGAGAGAGAAAAACAGCTATCAAACCATCCTTATCCATTTTCTGTAACTGGTACCACCGCCCTTGGCAGCTGCAACGGCCATCCTGTGTCCGTGATAAACTCTTAATGAGGTTGTTTTTTTTTTTTTTTTTTACATCGCTGTGAGGGAAATTTGTCCCACTCTTCTTTGCAGAATTGTTTTAATTCAGCCACATTAAGTGGTTTTTAAGCATAAAGCTCCATTTTAAGGCCATGCTGCAGAATCGCATTGAGATTTAAACCCAGATTTAGACAAAACCTTGTTTTGTTTTTTTAGCTTTTCAGAGATGAACTAGCTTGGGTGGTGTTGATCATTGTTACGCTATGTCACCCAAGCTTAAGGTCAGGAACTGATCATTTGACATTCTCCTTCAGAGTTTTCAGGTGGGGACAAGAATTTGTGGATCCGTCACTAAGGCCAGATGTTCTGCAGCGCAGCGGACCGCCATGCTGCCGCCACCATGTTTTTTTTCCTCCATCATTATTTAAAATGTGCTGATTCATGTTATCTTTGTCTGATAAAAAAAAAAAAAAACGTGATTAATGATCTGAAACATATAAAGGATGAGAACAAAGCAAAAACAGAGGAAATCTGTATGGAGGGAAAAGATTTTTCACAGCAGTTGTATTTGAGAAAACTAACTAATCTCTTATCATTGTCACAAGAAATTAAAAAATTATGAAAATTAAGTGGATTTTTATGTTTACTCCTGTTAACATCTAACTAAATCTTGGATCTATTTCAACTGAGAAAACAATTTTCTTTTCTTTTGTGCTTTGTCCTTTTAACACACAGGGCCAGCTCTAGAAAGCTTTGTAAGGCGGGGCCAGAAAGGGATGCCTGTACTAATCTTGGGCTGGCATGTCAAAACTAAAGCAATGACAAAAAAAACAAAAAAAACAAAAAATTTCTGGTATTTTATTTAGGGTATGGTCGAACTTGAGACTCAGAATCCGTCTTACTGAAGGTATTAAACAACCTCATAGTCAGTAGGTTCTTGTTTTCAAGTACCGATATAGCAACACTCAGCTCATTTAAATATTAGAACAGACTTTTTAAGCCTTTGGAAAAACTGAGCATCCATGATTCCAAAATACTGTAACTCTCAGCTTTTTATGCATAAACATGATCTTGGTATCATTTGAGACAGGAGCAGGGAGTGGCAGCCAAAAAAGAACCATAACTAATGAAAAAAAGGACATCAGTATACATTAATAAATGATGCACCTCATCTAAGCCTGTTTTAAAATCCATAGACAAAAAATATGCATATACACAAATTTAACAGGAAGTTTAAGTTTATTTGGTTTTTTTTATACATAGACCAAAATAATGTTGTTTTATTGTGGAGGATACAGACTCCTGCCGTGAAGAGGAAGCCTAATTTAGCAGTTTAGCTATTTAATTGACTTTAAGGTGCAGGTATTAGTGCATGCTATTGTTAGTAAATCAAGGAGATATTCGATCAGAAGTAAATATGGCAAAGTTCAGAAAAAACAGACCGAAGAAGCGGCCTTTCCTTTTAACATTTTGAAAGCGCTGCTCCTCCGTTGCAGCAAAATGTTTCTACACGACTCAGCTGTTGCTGTTCAAGCTTCAGTATCTGCCTGTACCCTGGGACATACGCAGCAATGAAACAATAGACCAGAAGCAGCAGCCCACGAAGCGTTGCAGCCCACTTCCTCCAAACATTTCCTCTGACTTCCTGTGCAAAGTTAGCTGAGAAGCCGTGGAGAGCTGAAGGGCTCTGACGGGCTCCAGATATTATGGAGGTCAGAAAACACTACCCAGAAGAGCAATCTTCTAGGAAAAGTAGTTTAACAAACGTTCCTTAAACATTTCTGGATTACTTCCTGACCTGTAATCTGATTTTACATTTCTGAGGAGCTCCTGTAGCACAGCAGGCTTGATGATGTAGGTATTTAAGGCTTAGTTAGGGTCCACAGAGGGGGGAAAAAAAATCCCAAACCAAACAGTAATCATCTAAATCATTATTGGGGACAGCGGTCTGCCTTACTTGTAGAGCTTTGCTGTGAGATTATACCCCTGAATGTTACTTGGTTTTACATGTTTTCACCGTAGTCGACACAGTGCGCTCTATACATCTGATGATTAAATCTTGAATCTTATCAGAACAAAATGTAGTCTGTGCTTCTTGTTTTTTCAGAACCATACTTCTTCAAACGGCAAAAGTCGTATCAGAAAAAGATTGGCGGTTAAGGGGAATTTACAAAGAGGAAACTGTGAGTTAAGATGAAGGTTGATTAACCGTTTTAAGCAATTACACTTTAGAAAGTTGTAGAGAGAGCAGGTTAGAACACATAGAGCCAAGGGATGGGTTCTTTTACTGCTTTGAATGAGATCAAATTAATTTTCCTTCACAAGTCTTACTCTGATTTTATTCACCATTTCGTGTAAACTCTAAAGGACCTCCTTTCAGAACACATAATAAAATGTTAAACAGGCTTTGAAGTAGGATAGGTTGACTTGTTTATGAAAGGTTTTCATAGACGCTGCTGCCGTGGAAGTGAATAATTGCTAAACTTCCAAGCAGTTTAACGTTTTGCAACACCAAAGCAATATGCTGTATCTTTGATGAAGACATGAATACATGTCCTCTGAAGCGATCCTATATTGTCTAGCATGCAGCATCAGCCTTTCAGGATATTTTTCCTTTGCAGAACTAGGTACGGAAATTTTTGCCTATTATTCTGAGCTCATTGACTTCAGCTTAGTTAGAATGGACGGACAACGTTTTATTTTATTAGTCTTCGCTCAGATTCTAAATTGGATTTTGGTCTGAACTTTGACTGGGCCATGCTAACGCACAGATATTTAGTCTAAACCGTTCCGCTATGGATCTGTCTCTATGTTTAGGGTTGTTGTCTTGCTGAAATGTGACGTGTTTTGACTCGACTGTCCTGTATTTAGCTTCATCCATTGTCCCATCAAGTCCCACTTGCCACCCTGTCCTGCTAAAGAAAATCCTCTCCAAAGCCTGATGCTGCCACCGCCACCGTGTTGCAGAGTGAGGATGGTGTAGTTGTCATTTTTTCATCCCATTTAGCTTTTGGATGTAGACCCAAAAGTTCAGTTTTGGTTTCATGTGACCAGAGCATCTTCTTGGTAGTGCCTACATGACTTGTGGGAAACAAAAGATCCTAATGCTTTCTTTCATCAGTAGCTTTCCTTTCAGTGTGATTTGGAGCGCAGAACTAATTGCCAACAGATTTCCCCCCACATGAATGGCGGATCGTTGAGGTTGTAACGTGACTAAATGTGAAAAGTAAAGGTTCATGGGTCACGGGTACCTTTGCTAGGCGCACTGATCATTGGAGTTATCGTTCAGCTTTATGATCTAAACAATGCTGTACAAGTGTGATAATTTCTCAAATGACAAATATCATGACTCACACGACAATTATCACACCATCATCAAGCTCCAGTGACAAGATAATACAATTACAAGTTAATGATATACATAGTCTAGACTGGAAAAAAACACAACCCTAGATATGACAGAAACATCAAAGTTAGTCATATTAGGAGTGTGTTTCCCCCCAAAGCTTTATGAATTAAAGAGACAGCTTCTGAACTGATATGTGCAGGAACCAAAACTTTAAGAAAAGTCCCTTTTATTAGAACTTCACACTTATATTAAAATTTAAACGACCATAACACAATTTGCTGCCTACGTTTATTTTCTACAACAACCTAAAAAAAAAAACTCCTTTACTATCTCTGTCAACATTGTCACCGACATTTACAGTGAAAAGCATTTTAAGGGTTCTTAATGTTCAGAAGATCTAATCATCTTCTATTTCCAAATAATTTGATGTAAAATATAGCAAACAAAGAGCTGAATATTTCCTGGGCACTTAAGAGTTTAAAAAAATATAGAATCGATAATCTCTGGTATAAAGACTGTTGGATTGCATAAAATAAAAAAAAAGGTTCAGATCGACCTCTTTAAATAGTAAATACTCATAATCTTTGTGGCAATCAGAAATAAACTACAAGCTCTTGAAATCTTTGTTTTACTCCAGCTCTAGCCTCTCTGGTTTCCTGCCTGTCTCTTTCTTTAGCCCTCCACGTTGTCCTCTATTTTTGCCTTTCTTGGCCACGAACCTCACACTTAAATCCACTGTCAAGCAGAGATCATGTGAATGTGCACACACATACAGACAGAGATCAGGCGGCCAGAGCAGTGTTTTAACCAAGGGAAAAGATCCAATGCAACATCAGCATTTCTAAATTTCACATCGACAGTTGGCCTACAGCTGCACTGTACGGCGATTTTTTTAATTAATTTGATGATTTTACGTCTATTAAAGGAGGCTTTTCCTCATCTAAGAAACCTGTAATTACAACCGCATTGCCCACCCGAGGTGTGAGCATCCTCGGAGATGCAGAATACTCACAGGTACTTGGCGTCAGAAGCTGGCAGCTTGGACGGGAGATCTGGACTCCACGGCATCTCGGGGGTCTGCTGGGTCACGCAGTTGGCCTTGCCGCCTTCAGGATTACATCTCAGGAACTTATAAACAGCTGTCATCGGTGCTCCTACAAAAGCAAAATCACAAATGTTCACTTTGCTTGTCGTATCATAGAAAACATTTACCCCATTATTGTGCAACAAGTTGAAAAAAAAATTTAAGTTTACTGGTCCTTTATTGATTCTCTTTAGTTGTGTTTTAGAAGAGGAAGTAACACCATCTCCGTTTTTTTTCTCAACATTGTGGCGCAAGCTGCTGATGGAGCTCATCCCTTGATGAAATTTGTTCGGTTTATAATTGCACAAACTGTTTTTTAATCGTTTCATCGCCACAACGGCCGGGATTTGTATTTCCACACAGACCTGAGGTCCAATCCTCAGACACACCATGTGCTGCATCACTGATCCATGTGTGCAGTCTGTTGACGATTTATGCAAGCCTCGTGGCTCTTGACAAATCTTAGGCATGGATGAGGCAATCCTTTCAAAAAAACAAAAAGGGATTTTACATTAAAGTGCCTGCAAATGTTTTGCAAAACACTAATACTGGTGCCAAAGGAACAGTGACCCAAACAGAATTTAATCTGGGGCCGACATCCTCCAACCCTAAGAACCACTCATGTCCTGTTTATACTGTCCATGCTTGAGCTGCTTTTCTTTTTTCTGCTTTTCTTCATTCATAAGCAACCACAGAAAAATGGAATTTGGGTCTTTTTCAGGCATAAAATGGTGCCATCTATAGTAAGACATCTCATATCAACCATGCATCAATTTCTTCCAGCCATAGGGGACATTTTGTACCCAGCTTGAGTGATTTTCTATTTTCGCGTGGTGCTTGGAAATGTGGTTGTGCAAATATTTCTAGGTCAGACGTCGGTTCGAGTTAGTTTGGTTTGATCAGAGGTCATGATCTGCCATGTTTTATGAAAGTCACCTCGCTCAAAACGGAGATGAAAACATCCCTCGATGGGAACTTTCTAGATTGCAGTATATATTCTGAAGTTAACTACATGTGAGATTAGATGACCGTTTATCTCCGTAATTCTTAAAGTACACTGATACACAGGTGTACGTGGTCACAAGAGGGTTTATTTTCAGACACAAGCAGCAGAAATTAAAACATTAGCTTTATACTACGAGTCCATTGAACAAAGCATTCATGGCGTCCACGTTTGTCCACGTGTCCGGTGAGAACTCAGTTCTGTCCTATAGGCCTCTGCTCCAGGCGTACAGGAGGACCTACGCAGTCGCAAAGTTTGCTTACATTTTGGGCCCGCTTTCTGTTTAAAATGTCAGCCACTAGTTCTGATTGATTTGTTGTCTAACTTTAGAAAGTGAGCGATATGAACTTGACTATTTGATCTAACTTTCGTAGATGGTGCATACTTTCAGCAACTAATATAAAACTTCTTGGTTCTCTCTGCTGAGTGGCACTCTATTACAAAGTTCACCAAAAAACAACAACAACGGTATATTATTCCTTAGACTATGACGTGTAAAAAGCCCTCCTGCATATTAGGTAAATAACATCTACTAGGGATTTCCTCACTGGGTTTCCATTCTCTTGACGGGGAGAGCAAAAAATGTTTCCCTTGCAGGTCAGCAGATCTCAACAAGCTGCATCGAAACCTAACTCGGAACCTGAAACGTATTTGCTCTTTCCGTTTTCATCGTGATCTAGATCAGGCGGCGGCATGAGCGTAATATATATATATATATATATATATATATATATATATATATATATATATATATATATATATATATATATTTTTTTTTTTTTACCATGTTGTTGTAAGATAGGCTGTCAGCGTGTGTGTGTGTGGGGGGGGGGGGGGGGGGGTGGTTGGGTTTTTACCAAGTTTTTGTCCCCTTTTATTGAGGAGACGGGGAAACTGAGTCATAGTAAATTTACAGTAATCCAATTATGCTTGCGCAAATAATGCGCTACGAGAGAATCAAAGCAGTTCCTTCTTTTCCTCCCCAGGAAACCCCTAAATGTACGTTTGAAGTAGCGCACATTTACTTTATAATATTGTTTTGGGTATAAATTAACATGAAATCAAACTAAAACCGCGTATACTTCTTGTTTGCGACGCAAGTTGCGCATACGGGAGGACAACCAACTCTTCTTTCTGCGCGCTAAAGAGCGGCGAAGTCGCTAAAATTCCAATAATGGTCCTACCTTCTCCGTTATGTAAGGCGAGGCAGGTCACAGCGAGAAGAAAAATCAGTTTCATCCTTTAAATTTGACCAACTACTTTGTTTAACAAATAAGACGATGCAAATGAGCTCCTTTTCTGAGCCGAAGCCTCTGCGTAATGAGGAGGAGCAGAAGTGTAAACTATATGTGAATACCTCAGGCTGACAAATTTCCCCGTAAAAACAGTTCAGCCCTCCGTGTGCGTCATGGTTTCCTCAAGTCTGCCTCTTCTTCTTGGTCAGAGCATCCTCAATGGAAACTTTTACCTTAGACACCAAATATCGCTCTTTAATTGAGGAAACCCATGAAGATAGGAAGCCAAGATTCAATCTGTGTGTTTTTCTTCTTCTCCATGATAACAGGAAAGAGAAGGGAGCGATAAGTGGACTCAATTGGCCACCAGTTCATAAAAAAAAGAAGAAAACAAACTTGAGATAACGCGTATGGTTCAGAAATTATCTCAGATTTTTTTTCAGTTTACTTTATTTTATTTTATTCATTGACATAATCAAGGGATTTTTGCTGTCCTTATGAGTCAGAGTTGTGAAATCCTCGTTTCCTTTTTTTTTTTTACATTTACGTTTCCCATGATTTCAGGTTTCTAGGAAAAATGCAGATGTGACGCAGAAGTGAAACACTTTGCATCAACACGTCAAAACTTCAGCGTCGGTTTTAGACACTGTTGAGCAGAGAAGCAATTAATGTTCCTGCTTCCCTGTTAGTTGAAACCAGTTCAAATTCAGATAACAGAATACTTTCTATTTGCCAAATGCCAGAATAAAGAGAAATATCTGCTGCTGCAGATATTTAAGCTGCTGGATTTTTAAGTATAGTTTATCCAGTAAGAACTTCCTTTATCTATTTATTTTCCCCCCCAGCAAAAGCATTGTGAAATAATTACCTTGTTAATTAATTGTGCCATTCTCTCCTGTCTTGTTGTGGATGAAGAATGACAGAAAAAGTTCTGATTGGCCAAAAGTACTGAGAGCTGCCTTTGGCTAGTGAATAATGTTTAAGTAACCTCTGAAAGACCAGCATGAAGTCACATGGAAGCCAAAAGTTTAAAAACCTACATACATATTCATCAGTCTAGCGCCCTATGCCTTGAAACATTAAAATTAGTAGGCCTGGAATGGGGGTGCTGAAAAATCATGAGGCGGACATAGTTTATGTGAGAACATATGTAATAATTCTTATTTCATAATTTATGTTAACTGTATCTACACTTTTTCCTTTAAAACAAACAAACATATACCTATGAATGTAAAAAAACAAACAAAAAGAAACTGGGAATGTCCAGCAATCATAGTGTTAATAAAGCAGACAGTTGTTTGTCTGAGAGATTACAAAACTATGTGTAAAATATTTACTCCCAAACGTCAAAAGATTGTGTGAAGATACTGGCTGTAGCTGATAAGTAAGTAAGTAAAGTTTATTTATAGCACTTTCATAGACAAGGGAGAGTCACAAAGTGCTTTACAAATATTACACAAAAATATAGATAGTATTCCAGTGGTATAAAAATTAAGAAGAATAGAGAGAGGGAGAGCGAGGGAGAGCGAGAGAGAGCGAGAGAGCGAGAGCGAGAGGGAGAGAGCATAGACATCACAGGTCTCTGATGTAGGAGGGAGCCTGATCATGCAAAGCTCTGAAAGTCAGTACAAAGATCTTGAAATTGATATGAAAAGAAACTGGAAGCCAGTGAATTGATTTTAGAATGGGAGTAAAATGAGCTTTTCTGTTGGTGCGAGTCAGCAATCAGCTGCAGAATCTTGAACCTGTTGCAGAAGAGACAGCTCCTTGTTGTTCAGACAAAAGAATAAACTGTTACAGTTGTGTATACGATAAGATACAAATGCATGGATAATCAGCTCAAGATCACCTTTGGAGACAAAAGTTCTTAGTTTAGAGATTCTCCTCAACTGGTTGAAACAATCTCTTGTCTGCTGCTTTGATTGATGGTCCAATGACATTGCTTTGTCAAAGATAATGCTAAGATTTATAAGGCTTGACTTAGTAGACAAGCTCAGATCACCCATATACTCTGATCCCTGAAATGGCCATTGCCTACCTGCAAAACTGAGGTTTTGCAGGTAGGCAATGTTTCATTTTCACAAAGCAGTTCATTAAGGAGGTCAATTTCTGGAATTCAGAGGCCTTAAAGGAGCAGCACAGCTAAATATCATCAGCAAATAAATGATAGGACACATCAGCAAACTCCTGGATTATCTTTATTAAGAGGGGAAAATAGAACATTAAAACAAAACTGGGCCCAAAACTGAGCTCTGGTGCACTCCAGACAGCAAATCTTCAGTCAGACATAACCTGGACTGCCAAAACATTAAAACTCCTTCCCGAAAAATAGGAAGAGAACCATGCTAAAACACAACCTGGCGTACCAACCAATATGTACTGTCTAGTTAACAAGATTTCATGATTGACAGTGTCAAATGCCGAGGAGAGATCCAACAAGACTTGAACAGTGCATTGGTATGTGTCTGTATTCTGTATCCACAGTGAAACAAGTCTTTTACTGACATAGACCCAAAGGCTCTTCAGAGAGGAAGAAGCCAAAAGGTTAAAGTCCAAAAGGATCATCAAAAGCCAGATTAGCTAGTTTGCAAATGCACTCAGAGACCAAGAGCATGACTTTAGAGATGTGTCTGGAGGTCTGATGGAGCTAAAATTCAAGTGTTTGGCCATAATGAACATCATTACATGTGAAGGAAAAAGTGGGAAGTTTGGCAAGACTAAGAACACCTTCCCAAACTGGAAATAATAGTGTCATGTTGCAAAAAGGGAACTAAAAGTATGTAAAATTCTTCTTGAAATGAGTGTGTATTTTTCCTTGATTTGAGCTGCCAAATAAGACTATTTGCCAATGGAATAAGAGTTTTGCACTTAAAATAAGAATATTTCATCTTCATCATCTTATTTCAAGTGCGTGATATCTAATTATCTTATTTTAGGGGTAAAAATACTCATTCCACTGGCAAATAAAGTCTTATTTAGCTGCTCAAATCAAGGGAAAATATACTAATTTTAAGAAAATTTAGCTTACTTTTAGTTCCCTTTTTGCAGTGGGGTGGTATTTTGCTGCAGGAGAAACTGGTGCACTTTACAAACTATTTGGTACCATCAAAAAAATAACACGATAGTGATAATGTCATCTTGAAGACATTATGCAGCAGGTCAAGGCTTGGGCACAGATGGATCTTCTAAACAGACACTGTCAAATTAGTTACAAAGTTAATGAAGGACAACAAAGTGAATATTTTGTTGTAGCCATCACTTAGTCCCATTGAAAAATTGAGAGCAGGGCTGAAAGTTATGTGTAAGCAAGGTAATCTAAAAAATCTGACTCAGTTACACAAATTCTGCTGGGAGGAACATAACAAAATCCCAACAAACAAATTGTGAGAAGCTTGAGGAAGGCAGTGACGTGCAGTCAGGGGAGGCAAGGGGAGGTATTTGATTAATATTAAACATATTAATCAAATAAGTTGCAAAATTTGTAGAAAATAAAGTCAAGACATTGACAAGATTAGAAATAATTATTTGTAGGTTCCAGTTGTAATTTTGTTTGGGTAATCTGAGGAAATGTCGTCCTGTGCTCCCTGAAGCACCTCCCACTGATTGGATTGGCCTAATGGCCAAGCTGCTCCCACAACAGCTCAACGGGGCAACGGGGAGATCCGATGAATGTGCTGGTCATGTCTAAAGGTAACGCATATGGTGCACCGTTGTGGTGAAGAGAGAGCTGAGCTGAAGGGAGAAGCTATCAATGTACCAATTGGTTTACATTCCTATGACTTATGGTCATGAAATTTGGGTCATGAGTTAAAGAATGATATCCCAGATACAAGCAGCTAAAATGAGCTTCCTATTCACGGTGGCCGGGCCCTCCCTTAGAGATAGGGTGAGGAGCTCTGTCATCTGGGAGCGGCTCGGTGTAGAGCTGCTGCTCCTCCTCACTGAGAGAAGTTAGCCGAGGAGGCTCAGGCATTTTTTCTGAATGGATGCCTTCCTCAGGAGGCGCTCCAGGCACGACTCACCAGGATGAGGCCCAGGGGGCGGTCCAGGACACGCTGGAGAGACTATAGCCCTGTTTATGCCATAATTATTAGGAAAATAGAGACTAAATGCAAATATTAATGATTTAAAAAAACAGTTGGACTACAAACTTGAACTAATGATATTTTACATCCTAAACAAATTTGATCTTGATTTAAGAGAACTCAGGCTTTTAGCACTTTTACTGTTTTCTGGAAGTTTGTTCCAGATGAGTGGAGCATAGGAACTAAATGCTGCTTCTCCGTGTTTGGTTCTGGTTCTAGGTATACAGAGTAGTAGGTTGAATCAGAAGAGGTGGGTGGTCTGGGAGGTTGATACACTGACGGCAAGTCTGTAATGCATTTAGGTTGGTGAAGATTCTCAGTCATCCGGGTCATGATCAATACAAAAAGGTTAAAAAATAAAACAACTGGACTTCTATTCTGAGCTGAAGACGTTTTCAGAATAAAAGTCCAGTTGTTTTTTTTTCTACCTTTTTATTTTGGAATGTATTTAGATGCTAATCTATTCAATGTTTTAAGTATTTTAAAATGAAGATACAGGGAGCCTGTATAAGGACTTCACAACTGGGCTGATGTGCTCTGCTTTCTTAGCTTTAGCGAGTTTACTGAACGTTTCCTATGGACAGACGACCAGGTTCAACTGTTGCTTAAGGCTACTTTGAACTATAAAACCAGCAAATTTGATTATTCAAAAGAGTTGGCAGGACTCCACTATCTGCCATTATTGATATTTTCTTCTGTGGTTTTTGAAATTGTGGGGATCTGTTATGTTGTGCATATGTGCATCAGTTTCTACTTTTTTCTGTCATACTGTGCATGAGCCAGGCATTCCCTGTAAGAAAAATCCAGTCTTCCCTGTTTACACAACAACGGAGACATTTTCTAATCATTAGGAACCTGTTTTCAGTTGTCGTGTAAATTAACAGCACAAACGCTACTAAACTTTTCCGTTCTCATCTGAAAACATCATGTAAACAGGGTCTTTGTCCCCCAGAGGATCTGGTAGAGGTGTCCGGGGAGAGGGACGTCTGTAGTGCTGGCTTTGAAGTGGCCTCCCTGGATGTTTTCCATATTCGTGCTCTAATGTGTCTCCACGTGTTTAGCAGATGTTTAGAAGAAGCTAACAACCATTAACTTCTTTTTAAAAAATTTTCTACTTTTATAGATTTAAGGTTTCAGTTGTGTATAGCTGAGCATTTAATATGAATCCATATTTTTTCCGACATTAACATTAAACATATAACACCCTCCCCCTTTAAACGTTTTTTTGCAGCCTCCCACCTGAGATGTGGCTCTCTGCAGCTCCTCCACAGTTTCCACAAGCCTCGTGGCTGCTTTTTTTTTGTCTTTTTTTTTTTTGTCTCTTTTTCCCATGAGAAATAATTCCATAACACTTTTCTCAAATTAGTTGGGCATGTTTTCTTTATTAATTAGTTTGAGTCTGGTTGAAAATATCAAGTGATTCTGGACCCAGAAAACCATCACTCCCACTCACTTTGTGTTGGTCTTCTTCTTGCCTCCTCTTCTCAGTTTCTCCTTGTAACTCTTCTTATACCCGTTTCTAGGAGCAAAGACAATGAAGAAGCAATTCTTTCTGCTGACACATCACTATGATGTTGAAGGAAGTGGTAACATCACTTGCTATCATTTTCCTCCCGGAAATGACACACTAGGCTGCCCAGCATCACCTCTTTGCCTAACCACACACACACACACACACACACACACACACACACACACACACACACACACACACACACACACACACACACACACACACACACACACACACACACACACACACGTTATAGATAGCAATTTCATTTCCTTTTAACACTGTTTGTTAAATACCTTGATACCTACCAGTTTCTTAATATTTTGCAATTTGACATTTGTGCTTAAGGATAGTTTGAGTATCTGCTCCTATACTTTTCTTCGTAGCAGTCAGCATCGCACAATATCTAGAATAGTAATCTTCTCCCAGTGTGGTTTTTTGCTCCCATCTCTGCCACAGTGTGTGGGATCAAGTCTATTGTCGGAGTTGCCAGAGTTTACAGCAGTGCAGACAGGGCTGTTTTCACTCTCAGACTGAGCAACACAGCATCCACACATTAACATATATAATAACACAGAGAGGAGGTTTTCTCAAGCGCATTTAACAGCAATAACTCTAGGTAATCCTTTTTCTACATGACTTCATCGGTCGCTAACATCATTGTAGAGGAATTTTGGCCCACTCCTCTCTAACAACAGCTTCAGTTCATATGAGTTCAGCTGTTGGACAGATGGCCTCACATTGGAGTCTGGGATACTTTGGTAAACAGGGAAGTTTGTTGAGGATTTGATCCCTGTGATTTGCCCCAAGTCATAAACCTGCAAAACAAGAGCGCATCATTAGCCCTCCACCCTTATGCTCAGTTTTTGGTTTGAGATGTTTGTGCTCTAATGGTGTGGTTGCACACACACACACACACACACACACATACCAAAAAATAAAAAAAACATCTTTACTTTGGTCTACCCAGTCAAAAAGACATTAGTCCTGAAGTCATTCAGATGCAACTTTGCGAACGTCAGGAGCGCTGCTTTTATTATTTTCATTCCTGGCAACATTTGGACGCAGCTCCATACTTGTTGAGCACGGCTCATAAAACAGTACGCAAGGCCTCGAGGTTCTGGTATACGTGTGTCACTGTGGATTGCATGATCTGGCCTTTTTTTTTATTTTAAACGTGCTTAGCAGCTATCTTGAATGCTTTCCGTTTGTAAACATTGCTTTTCTCTGCTAAATGAAAAGTGGTATGATGGAGTTCAGATTGGATGTGCAAAACAATCCTAACATGGGCAACTAAACAATTGCTTCCCCTGAGGTCATATCATTGCTTCCTGGGTTTTTACCTGCAGGCATTGTGTTAAAACACGCCTGCACGCTGCCACCCCTACATTTACAGAGGTTGCCACACCAGCTGCAAATCACTTAATTAGCTGGATTTAATGAGTAGCGCTTGGCTGCTTCTCTTCCTTTGTCCAAGTTTGTTCTTTGTTCTCTGTACTACCATGAACATGTCCAAAAGGTTTCCATAGTAGAATAGTTTCCAGAATATTATATGTAAAATCAGAAGTAAGCGTAACAAACCTTATAGAAGCCTTATTTGTGGTTGCTGAAACTGGTTAACATGTTGAAACCCATCAGGGAATTATCACCTCATTTTGACATCTGCCTCAACAGCGGCTACTGGGAGGATAAGTGGCCTGACTAAGACGGATGGTTTAACTTAAGGTTGTAAACACCAATCATGTGTGCCATTGGAATCAACAGATTGGTGTGGAGTAGAAGCCACAGTGCCTTCCACTACTCGCGGTTTGCCACGTTCCTCCAAGGTCTGCAAAGAGGAACTAGCACCAAATAGGTTTAGTCTGCATAAACTCATAATTTGCGGGAAATTGGTCAGGATGTCCGCCCACACACGCGCGCCTGACCTCTTTTGCAGACGCTCTCCGTCAGAATGGAACAGAAACTTCTCATTGCGAAAGGTACTTCATATTTGATGGTGATGCAGTTTTAATTGCCTCTGGTACACCGTGAACCTTGTAAAGCAGAATTTAAATTTTTTAGATTTATTGAAAATAATGAAACCAGAGGCGACACCAAACACAACCTTAACAACACCTATACGACACGTTTACGTCACAAGAGCGTGAACATGACTTTATAAACCAAAGCATACACCACTAGTCAGCTCCAATTTGCTCCCAAATAAGAGGAAAACAGTTCCCTGTTCTGGGAAGTGAAGGATTAAAACCGCAACTTTTCCGGCCGATGGACAAGCATAGGAGCATGGACTGAAAAGAGGACCGTGGCTACAGCGATGGATGGTGGTGGCTCAGTGATGCCTTGGGGCTGCGTTGCTTCCTGTTGCACAGGAAACCTGGAGCATATGGTGGGGAAGATGGGTTTTTTATCATGTCAGGAAATTCTGGGCCAAAACGTCGGGGCGTCTATGATAGAAATGTAAGTTTGGTTGTCGGTGGACCTTGAAAGAGGACAAAGAACCCAAATACATCTCAGAGTCTACCAAGGCTTGGTTACAGAACAGGTTCTAGAAGACGTGGGAGTGGGCATCATAGTCGTCTGACTCAAACGTCAGACAACTAGCTCTCGTGATTTTGAGTGAAATTTTAAGGGGGTCTCACAGATGCCGGCGTCCGGCTGAGTCACGGTCACTAAATACTAAACACGCTTGTCGTGAAGTTTTATTTTGTTTTTAATGTTGATATTCACATTTACTTTATTCTTTTCATTACAAACAGCTGTTAATTTGTACATTTTGCCAAAACACCTAAAACTGCAGCGGGGGTTGACTCATTTTAGTGTAGTTTGTCGCAGTGTAGAACACGTCGGTCAGTCTTTTCTATTCGTTTAAGTAATTTGTTGTTAAAAACAAAACAAACAGAGAATCTCCTCTGGAAAATTTTAATTGGGTTTAATGTCATAAGATGGGAATTCTGCGTAGTTATTTGCTTTTTAACTTTACATAACAAGGCAAATCTTAGGGAAGATACTACTAGTGTCATTTAAAACCAAAAAAAAAAAAAAAAAAAGCATGTTTAAAATATAGGGCATAACTTTGAAAACATCTAAGAGGAAACTGAGAATTACATTTAAGGAACTGATATTGTTAAGATCTTACTGATAAACCTAAAAAAATATTGTGTTGCTAGGTGGAAAACCTTAATCTGAAGACAAGCAAACAGGTCTGCATTCAGTGAGTTCACAGTGTTGAAAACAAATTCATGTTCTGGAAATATACCAAACAGTTTTTTTTCTCCTTTGAATAAAAAAAAAAAAAAAAAAAAAAAGATTGTTTCTCTTTCCTATGTGCAATCTGTTATATATCTGA
Source organism: Fundulus heteroclitus (assembly GCF_011125445.2). Classification (NCBI taxonomy): domain Eukaryota; kingdom Metazoa; phylum Chordata; class Actinopteri; order Cyprinodontiformes; family Fundulidae; genus Fundulus; species Fundulus heteroclitus. The sequence continues at coordinate 31,491,997 of NC_046364.1, forward strand.
GATTAACCACGACATTTATTGCACAATACTGAGAGCACTTTGCAGCGGTTATAGGCTGCGATGCATTTAAAAGCAGCATGCTGAACGCACAGAGAAATTAACAATCACCATATTAAGGACATGAGGAACAAGAACCAGAATCTACATTTTGGCTTCTTTGGCTGCCTTGTGTTACATTTTGATCGGTTAATTCGAGTCAACAAGATCAGTTAAGCCATACATCAGTCAGTGAGAAGCGAAAATGAAACTCGGTCCTCAGTTGTTTGCAGCCATCCTGGACTTGAGGCGGTTGATCTTAAGAGGGAGGAGGCCGACCATCTCCGTACTCAGCTCCAGCTCCGTCTCCACTGCGGCGGCCGCTTCGGGGTGCGCCTCGCAGTACTGCACCACGTACCTGGACGGAGCAGTTTTAGCAGTGAGGAAAGCTGTAACCAACGTGTTTGCAAACGTGTGTTACATACTTGTAGTTTTCCAGAGCTCTGTTGAGGTTCTCCATCTGAACCGGGGGCGAGGAGCTGATCAGTTTGCTGTGAAGTCGGGCCACTCTGAATCGGGCCACCAGGGCTGGTCTGAGCACCTCCTCCTCCAGGTGCTCCGGCGGCTTCCCTTCCGGTGAGCACAGAGAATCTAGGAACATCTGGAAGTACCTGGAGGGGAGAAGCTTATTAAGGATTTAAGAACGAGTTAAAGTCACAGAGACGCCACCATAATGGGACACTCACTTGGCAGAGGCAGAGCAGAGATGGTTGAACTTCTTAATGGTGTGGCTATCCAGGGAATGGTTATCCGCTTGTCTGTTGGCCAGAGTCAGCTTCAGGTCCATCATTTCGTTGTAGGTCTCAGCCAACTCAAACATCAGCTGTCTGCGGATCAGCAGGTAGTATCGGGAGTTCAAGTCTGCAGAAAAATGGACCAAAGGAACATCAACAAGGCTAGATCCCAAACTCTTCAAAGGCAGAACAGAAGGATTAAACTGTGGGTCAGAAGCTCGGTACCGTTGCAGATCGGCTCCAGTATGTCAACCCTTCGCTTGTGCATTTTGCATCGACGCTCCAGATCTTCCTCGAAGAAGGCCAGGGCCCGGAACAGAGAACTGTGGTCCTGCAGGATCTCTATGTGGTCCGTCACATATCCGTCCATCTGAAAGTACTCCTTAGCCTTGGAATCACATTTAAAATGGACACACAAAACCTGTTAGACACACATTTGATAAGAGCCTACATCATCTTCCATGCACAGCTTCGATGAGGTAACGTCACGCAGGAAGCATGAACTCAGTGACACCAAAACTCTTTAGACCGACCAAAGCACACACCCAAAACTCAATGTTCCCCTGACTACAATCAATAAGTAAATATTATTTAGCGCATGATCTTGATTGATGCATGTTTGACAAAGAAAGGGAAATTATGCAACTGTGTAAAACTTTATCATGTCGCATTTTCAAAACGTCCAGCGCTGGCGTCAGCCTGGTGTTCGAAATTAACTTCCCCGTTCACCGGCCAAGCATATTTTTTTTACCAGCCAAAATATTAATTCTGACTGACCCCAGCTGAACCCTTCCACCTAATCCCACTTTGTAATTAGCCTGAGCTAAAAGCCAGTTGTTAGCAAACAGACATGACGTAGCTGCTGCCTTTCTCGTGTCACATGTGCGAGCACTGCAATAACGGAGCTAAAAATAAGTCAAATTTTCTTGAAATTAGTGCATTTATCCTTGATTTGAGCAGCTAAATAAGACTATCTGCCAATAGAGTGAGTATTTTGACCCCTAAACTAAGATAATTAGATATACTGCACTTGAAATAAGATGGTAGAGATGAGTTGTTCCTATTTTAAGTGCAAAAAATCTCATTCCATTGGCAAAGCATCTTATTTATGTGCTCAAATCAAGGACAAATACACTAATTTCAAGAAAAATGTACTTATTTTTAGTTTAGTTTTTGTGAGTGTTTGTGTACGAGCACGTTTTTTTGTCATACGAGCTGAAAGCAGAGGCACATAAAGAAGCACCCTCCCAAATGATGACTGAAAAACACGACTTATTAGGTATAAACATTGACTCGCCGTGTGGCACCTAGCTCTCTGAAATTTACTCGACAAATGGGATATTTACTCGCATTTGGCGTCTGGCAAGTGTTAATGTCGGACCCTGCTTCAACTTGTAATTACTCCTTCCTTTAAGGCTTTTTCTTTAAGCCCCATCAGAATAAAACATCCTCATTTCTCAAAGTTGGACAGCTTATTGAAGTGTATTTCAGAAAAGAGCTGCACAATATGTCAACTGCGGTTATTACCGGAAAATAGGAATTGCTATGGTTTGTTTATAGGAGGATGTAATGTAAGGGGACATTGTGGCGATGGAAAAGAAAGAGAAGTCAGGAAAATATGTGGTAATCTTAACTGATTTCATCAGTGCAATCCCTCTTTTACCTGGTTTTATGTACCGTATGTTGGTAAGGTGGTAAAATAGAATAGTGAAAAGCAGGTTTTCCCTTGCAAACATCGCTACAGCAGCAGGACTGTGCAAGCCTGTCAGTCTTTGTGTCCTACCTGCGTTACGTAGTTCTGTCCCACCAAAAACACAGACCTGGCCTCGGTAAAGTCCAAAGGGAACAAGCACATCACCTGGAAACAAGAACATGAAGCGACATTGACGTCTTCTACTATAATGAGATGAGGGCTTCGGTGGAAAATGGCCCCCTCTAAAGAAAAGGCGACCGTTTCCCCCCCTAAGTGAGCAAGCTCATGTTAAGGATGAAGCAGCGTGGAAAAGCAATAAACGTTCAAACTCTTATGAATGTTAAAACAAAGATTGGATCTAATCATTAAGGAGATTTCTTTGGAACAACACGACTACTTAGAAACATTAACACAGCACAGTGTTAGGTTTATTTATATAACACTATTTTATACAACTTATTGAACATTTGACAACCCTCACTCCCAAACATATAAAAAAAAATGAATGAACTTTTATCTCTGAATATTTGTGTGGAGCTTCTATAAAAATAGTTTGTCCCATTTTCAAAAATGGTTTAATTAACCACATTTTAAACTATTAGCAAGTATGAATGAGGCTATAATAACCTTATATTGAACGTTAAAAATGAAATGTGGGAATATAACGGACATTACTCAGAATCAGGTTTGTTGACATTGATACCCGACTGAAAGGGTTCACGGTTATGGAATGCTGTTGTACAACATCTGCAGCTCAAACTAAAGCATGATTAAATCATCCGACACAAACAAACCTTTTCTTCCATGCTGGCGATAGAATCAAAGGTATCTTCAGATCCGAACAGCAGAGCGCTCTTCCTGCCCTTTTCTTCCTCCTCCTCCTCCTGTCTTCTCGCTCTTTTCAACTCATCCTGCCGATCCGTATCCAACTCGCCAATGTTGTCCTGAACGTACCGTCAAAAGAGGTTTTAATTTTTAGACTTGACGCATGTTTATGACTCCGAGAGGCGCATAAACCACAACGGAACAAATCGGTTTTAAGTGATAATCCTAAAAGACGATCCAACCACGTCTCTGGAGATTCACACGTACCTCCAGCAGCTTCTTGGCGTCCTGCAGGAGATTGAGGCAGTATTTGATCCAGCACCTGGCGATCTCTGCTCTTTTCTGCCGGAGCTGCTCCCTGCGCTCGTTCTCCGTCTCACCTGTGGGCAGACAGGAAGAGATGCAAAGATGTCCCCGCGGCAGATGAAAGGAAAGATAAACATGCTGAGATAAAAATATATATATTTTTTTCATAAAATCCAAGTCCGGTTAAAGCCCAGTTCAGACATTCTTACTCAAACCAGGGTTCCAACAAGAAGCAAACACTTGTCCTGGATGGTAAGCCTATTAATCGCCAGCCAGTGAAGTGTTTTTTTTCGTGAGGACATGCTTACTTTCTTGTGCGGCGGCGTCAGAGGGAACCTCTCCCGCCAAACCCGATATAACAGTCGCTGCTGACAGACAGTGCCGGCCTTCCATGTATCGGCCCTGAAAAAAAGACACAAGCACGGTGAAGAAGAAACAAAATGGCCGACAACAGCGTTCCCAAAAAAAACATTTCAGCAGGTAAACTAAACTATTTAAATCAGGGGTGTCAAACTCATTTTGGTTTAGGGGCCGCATTCAGCTTAATCTGATCTCAAGAGGGCCACACGAGTAAACTCATTGCAAGATTAAATAGAACTAATAAAAGTGAACTTGTTGATTTTTATATTAATTTAATTTTACTTTTACACAATGTATTATGAATAACCTCAGCGTTTTTAAGAAAAGTATGTGCAATTTCAACAATACTTTTACTAAGTTAAACATTTACTTAAGTGCATTATGCATAAGAACTGATCACAGTGATTATACAATGTTGAAAAACATTTATTCAAATTTTTTGGAACTTAAAAACACTGTCTTGCATGACATAATACATCAAACAGATAAAAATTAAGAAATTATTTAAAATCAATTTTCCACATCTGAAACTCAGTGCTACCATCTGCTGATTAAAACACAGCGCCCCTCGTGGACAATATAGGAACTGCAGATTTTCAGTTAAACAAAGTACGTTTGTTTCAATAATTGTTTTATCATTCTCTTCCTTTTATCTCCTCTTTCTTTCACCTTTTCTTTTTTCTTCTTGTTCTTCCTTTCCTCTCCTACTTTCCCATTGTAGTGTCCATATCATTTGAGATATTCCCCGCATGAATCATAATAAAACTATTCACATTCATAAATCAAGCGGAGCACTATGACAAAAGCCGTACTGCTCCACTTGTGAAAGTCAAATCTGATGAGCTCTTTTTGGCCTTAAGACAACAATTCTTATTGGCACATAATTTTTTTTTGAATAATGATAATGCATTTAGCCACCGGGCCAGACTAAATTGTTCAGCGGGCTGGAACTGGCCTGCGGGCCGTATGTTTGACACCCCTGATTTAAATGGACTTAAAGCAAACAAAATATAACAGATTCATGGAGACTGTTTGAGCCGTTTACATTTTCAGATTAAATTAATACATTGCCCACCTTAGTGATATAATACTGAGACAGTGTAGCAGCGTTCAGAGCCCACTCCATTGGACTGAACTGGTTTAGCTGCAGCTGCCTCTGCAGTGTGCTGTGGCAGTAGGTGGCGGCGCGCTCGTTTTCCCCTGACAAACGAAACACGCTGATATCATTACCAGCGAACAAGGCTTAAACTGAACACTCATCTTTATTATTTAACAAAATTAAAGGTTTTAACTCACTAAACAACAGCCACAAAATCTGCCTCAAATGGAAAGCTTACCGAGGTTTTTGTAAACTTGAGCCAGGTAGTACATGGTATGGGTGTAAGCCAACTCAAACCTGGTAACAGGGGGGAGGGGAGGGGGGGATAAAAAATAACAGTCAAAATCTGCAAACCTACATGCTTGTCCAGTGCGATGCCAGAGCATCAACACTTCTTCACATTATGACCACAAACTCCAGCGTGTTTCATCCGGATTTTATGCGACAGACCAGCAGAAACATTAGTGAAACCAACAGCATCACGAAGACCAAGGAACAGAGCGGAGCGGGTCATGGAGAACGTTGTGGAGAAGTTTAAAGTAGAGTTGGGTTATAAAACAACGCGCTATACTTTGACCACCTCATAAAGCATTGGTCAACGCCATCATCAGAAGAAAGAGAGATGGCGCGACTCCAAACCTACCGGGACAATTTCCCTGAACCTACAGGCATAGAGAAAGGAGAGTGTGATGGCTGCATTTACAGCCACACAGATGTGCTAACAAATACCATTAATGTCATTTTTTTTTCTTTTCCATGTCGTTATTTGGAATTTATTTATCACCATTACACTGTATTTCAAAATTAGTGTGCACATTTTGGTTTACCCTGTTTTTGTTATGACTCTGTTTAATTAATGTTCTGTTTGAGTTTTGCACTAGTTAAGCCACTATTTAAGTTTCTTTTTGTCTCATTAAGGCAGGTCAGTTTGTTTGAGTTAGTTTTGTTCTGTTACTAATTTTTTTTTAGTCTTTTCTGGATCCATTTTTGACAATTTTTTGCACTTATTACATTTTATCTTTTTTAGGTTAAATAAAAGAACCATGCTTTTTGGACATACACCTGAGCCTGACTGTCTTTACTGCTCGGTCCGTCACAGACAGCATTTATCTAAAAGCAACCCAGAGGCCATTGGTAACTCTGGAGGAGCTGCAAACGATCCGCAGCTCAGGTTGGAGAATCAGCTGACAGGACAACTCTCAGTTGAGCACTACACGACTCTAGGCTTTAAGGAAGAGAGGTTCACTTTCTAGCGCGACACCGAGCCTAAACATATAGTCAGGGGTACAACGGTTTGGGTCAAAGCACAATCCTGTGTTAAAATGCCTCAGTCAAAGTCTAGACATAAACTAAACATATAATCCGCAGCAAGATCTGACAATTTTATTCCATCCAATCTGAGATTTCTCTCCACTTCCCAGTTCAAGCCGTGTAAATACTTTCTTGAGGGCAATGTAAAGCACATGGAGACAAGGAATTACCTCTTGAACCTTTCCTGATGTGTCAGCTGGTTCTCCTCCGTACTGAAGTACTCCGTCATGTCCGTGGGAGGCCTCCCATCCTGGAGGAGATGAAGAAAGCACAACATTCCTTTGTGTTTAGGGGGAATTATCATTTTAACATCAACCAAGCAGGATGTTGCACGTTGGAAGTCAGTAATGTCTGTGCCAGATTAATGAAAGATTGTGCTGTAAAGTAGCAATCCGATTAGTTTACAGAAACATGATGTGGAGAAGCTGCTGGACATAAACAGCAGAGGGAGTCCTGCTGAGCATCTTTAGACTTCTGAGTCAGGAAAGAGTGCATGTGTCCATATTCCCTTAAGAAACAGCATGATTTATCACATTTAAGTATCTTGTACAAGAGCAGCGGGATATTTCTAAACCCAAAATAAATCTTAATAGAAGGGTAAGGGTAGTAAAATCTCTGAGAAATGGGACTCAACCTAAAAAGAGGGAACATGTTGTCAACATAACAAACAGGACAGATCTGGTTTACAAGAGCTTTAGATTAATTTCTACAAATGATTGCAATAGCATCTCATCCTATGTTATAGCGTATATTATATTATAGCTATTTTTCCTACTCGAATGTGTATTTCCATACGACTCTCCCTGTAGCTCTACGCTTCTCCAGGAATAAATGCTGCTTGTCTGGACTTTGATGCAATCAACTGGTTTCCTTATATAGGAACATTTTTAACCAATATGTATAATATGATTGAATTTGTAAAGACTGTGTTTCATGAACTGGCGCTATATAAATAAAATTGAATTGAAATTACATTATATTCTATATAGAGTACAAAAGTCTGGAAATATGAATATTTTTGTCCTCGTCCGGCTTAATTCAGATCTGCAAACGACTTGAAATGTGTTGTTTGTGCAGACCATGCAGCCTCACCTCCTTCATGTAGCGCTGGTAGATGGACTCTGCTGTTTCCAGGAAGCCCTGGGCTGTCTCGGTCTCATCACGGCCAGCCCAGAGGATGCCCAGCTGGTTCTGAGAGCACACAGAGACCCAACTCATGATCAGCATCAGCTGATGAACGCCACGCAGGCCTAACTGTGGATGTGGGGGAACTGCAGCGGCACGCAGAGTCTGGCACAATCTCATATTTACGGAGAAACATTTATTAACCACAAACTACAATTAAAGGCAAAATTATATTTACCCTGGCATGGATGAACAGAGACACGTTCTCTGAGGACACCCTACACCGCTCCAGCATTTTCATGCAGTTCATCAGATGCTCCTGCCCGGCTGACAGCTCCTCCGTGTCCACATGATTAACCCCCAGGTAGTACTCCACCGCCCCGAGCTTGGCTGCCCGCAGTCCGGCCGGAGAGTTGCCGTGGAGCCCCTGGCTGAACACGTCCTCCCTCTGGCCGTCCACCGGTTGGTCCTCCGGCCGTTGCTCGGAGATCTCGCCGCCGGTGTCCTCCTCTCCATCCCCGGCCTCGAAGCTCTTCAGCGCGCAGTAGATCTCTCTGAGGAGCTCCCTGGCTCTGTACTTGGAGCGGAACGGGTCGTTTTCTGGGTCGTTTCGGGACTCCGTGTCGGTGAGATGCTGGGCGTTGGTGAATTTGTCGCAGATGGCCCTCCACTCTGCGCTGTTGGTGGACGCCATGTTTGTTTTCTTCTGCCCTTACCAGCGCTGGGTCGGCCGCGAACGAACCGGCTCTTAGAGTCGGATCTTTGAAGTGAACGATGGGAGTTGGCTCCTCGCTGAGAGACGTTTTTTTAATTATTATTTTATATTTATTATTTTTTTGTTTCTGAAAGCTAGTGTTGGTTTGTACCTCCCGGCCACCGTAGCTGCTTGTGTCAGCGAGCGGACAGCGAAGAGCAGAGGGGAAAAGGCGGAACTACAGCAGAGTTTTCTGAAACCGTGAGTAGAGAAAGAGAGAGAGGAAGGTGCGCACATACACGCTGTAATCATGAGTGAAAGAAAACAGAGCAAACTTTGGACACATTTTAACTACACAGACAGATCAAGGGCAGAGTTTAGACTCTGCAAAGTTAAAATTTCTGCACCTGTTCGATCTATTTAAGCGTCTTTATTTACTTTAACATGATTCTTTCATGTCCTACCCTGCTGACATGAAAATAATGTTTTGAAGTAACTAAATATGCCTAAATACATCCAACATGTAGACTTACCAAAAATTTTCACCTGGTGCTGCTTTTTGTTTTGTTTGTATTAATATTTTGAGTTGTATGTTTCTCTGTAAATCTTTGCAAACGTATAAACGCCCACAATGTGTGATTGAACCTTCTTGTTTATTTCAGATGGGTCTTTACTTTCAGTTGTATTTTATTTATTTTGTTGCACTGCTCTCCTGTTTCAGAAGCTGCTGCTTCATTGTTTTGCTGTTGCATGTAAATGAACATTTTCATACAGGTACAAGTAATTTATTTTACACCTACTTTAATAATTAATGCATTAAAATCTGAGGAGCCGGAAGAGCCGAATATTTTTAGTGAGCCGATCCACAGGATCCGGCTCTTTAAAAAGAGCTGGATCACTAGTCCTTACGGGCAGGGGCGGAGGCTGCGGTTGCGTTTTACTGCCACCTACTGGACCAATCGAGTAATGACTGCCAAATAAGGTTTTAAAATACTGAAATCTTTCCTTTTTATTTGGATCCAGACTGGAGAATTAAAGATACAAAATAAACACATTGTGAATATGTAGAAGTTTACAGGAAAGTGAATCATTTTAACAAATGTGAAACACGCACAGGTATATTTTGATAATCAGTAAACAAGAATATAATCTGAAAGTGTATTCTAATTTAAAAAAAGTCAAACTAGAATTTTACATTGATTCATTACAGAGAGATGTTTAGGTTAATTTATTGCAGATGAAAACCCAAAAATCAGTTTCCCAATAAATACAATATACAATTAATAAATTAATAAAGAAATTGGCCTACACTCCCAACTTGATAGCTGTCCAGCAGTCACCAACACCTCACCTGTGGTAAGCCAAAGAGGTTTATATCCGAACACATCAATTAAAAGTTAAGTGGAAGGAAAACATCTGTTAGAAAAGGCCATACAACCAGCAGAAACAATTGCATATTTGAGAGAACTCTGAAGAAAAAGCCATTCAAGAGTTTGGGGGGATTCACATTGCATGGAGTTAGTGGTTGAGCTACTACACACAGCAGGTGTATCCAACCTTCTGGACCAGGGGTTCAGAGGTGCCCTACCTGGGCCAAGGAGGAACAGCATTTGACCTGCTGCTTGGTGTTTTCAGGTAAAAGTGAATTTAGTGTTTCTTTAAATCAAGATCTCAGAGCCTGAAGGTTCTGTTAAATTTTAATCAAGTCTGAAGACGGTGCAGCCATCTACTGGGAAATTTTAGAACACCTCAGTCTTAGACAAGCTTGATGGAGACGTTTTCTATCTCCAGGACTTGAAATGGCACCTGTCCACTCTGCATCTGCTTTGACGGCCATGACGTCCGTGCTTGAGAGGCCAGCAAACTCTACTGACCCAAACACCGTAAAGAACGTGTGGCGTAGTAGCGTCAAGAGAACAATGGCAGCCATCCGATGCAGCAATGCAGATGAGATGAAGGCAGTTCTTCAAACAACCCAGAGGCCAACAGTTCTGCATTAAAAGATGCATCGGTCTTCACACAATACAGTAAATATCATGTACAGGAACGACCACTGACGATTCTGCTACAAAATCAGGCAAAGAAAACAACCTCTGAAGACATTCTTTTTCCAGTTGATTTTATTTAAACGGGTCTAAAGTGTTCAAACAATCACCAGGAAAAACAAAGGGAATTATACAAGGACCTTAAATTAATGTGAATTAGACGTGACATGTGGTCAACATTTAACCGGAACAGTCTTGGCTTTTAAACAAAGCCTTATATTTTTTATATTTACATCTGTCGATTCAAACACTTTCTGATTTTCACTTTTTGTCGTAATTGGTTAAATGATACCAAACATTTCATTATTTTCCTGCATGTCTTCAGCTGAACGCATTTTGGCGCATAAAGTTCTATACATTTAAAAGAAAAAAATATGGTGCCGATGTGGATGACGTTGTCCAAGTTTCTCCAGAATAACTGCATGACTGCTCAAACTGACCTCCAATCTGTTTAGATATGTCCGTGTTTTAAAAAGGATGCAGTGTAACAGTGTTTTCCCATAATGGTGTATAATTATGTGATAACAAAAACTGATTGTGTGGGTCTTTTTTTTTTAAGTTTGCAGCAGCAGCCTCTGACCTGTGTACAAGGCATTCGTCACTCTGATTAGCTCAGTTAACAAATTATATTACATTCCACGTAAAATCTAAAAATAATTAAACCCACAGCAGTTAAAATTGGTAACTGTAGAAAAGTTAAAGTATTTATTTATTTATTGTTTGTGTATTAAAGTGAAAATTGCAACAGAATCAGTTATGGTAGCATCCCGTTAAAAAGAAAAAAAAATATGATTGGATAACATGTTTAGATGAAGGTCTGGTGTCCAAATTTAATAGGTTGTTGAAGCAGCATTTTGCAGTTTTGCACTGATTTCACTCCACCACTAGGATTCAATCTTCTTCTCCATGCTGAAATGAAAAAAAGAAAATGCATCATGCCTTTATTTCCCCTCATTACACATGTCATATTCTCATATGCTCAAAGTAAGCTGCAGTCAATTTTATGTCAACATTGATTTTTTTGCATATTCAAGTAAAGTGATGCGATGTTTGGGCTAGAGCTGCGTAACTGTGATCATAGTTTCAACTGCTTAGGTTCAATATTTTGAATGTTAAAAGTTTAATTTTTTTTTTAAAGTTTTCTGAAGACACCTAAAAACAGATCTTAGAGACCAAGACGCCACAGCTCAGGGACAAAGAGAAGATTGAACAAGGTTGATCATGATCAAAATCATCATCCTGATGTTTATGCGACTGGTTTGATGAAAAGACTTTATGTTGAAAAGAATAACGAAAAACAACTTTTAATGATCACTGCTATGGGGAAACAAATAGGCAGAAAACAGGCACTGATTGGCTTTCATGCCTTCAGTAAAAACTTAAACATCACTGAAAACAAACATTATAATATTGGACTAAACAACATTTTTACCCACCTGACATTTCATGAAACAAAATTAAATTATTGACAGTAAAAAAAAACACACATATCTCACTTGTATTTGATGAGACGACCTCCCTGGACTAGTTGTGCTCCCTCGTTGGTCAAATGACAGGCAAAGAGGAGCCAGTTGCGGGGCTGGACCTTGTACGCGAATCTCATGAAGAGCAGAGAGTAACAGCACAGAGCTGAAAGCAGGAGGGAAACATGTTAGCATACAATTATAAACGTGCCTTCCTCCCCATAACCTCTCGCTTTCCACAAAACAACCACTACAGCTCTCTCAAGCATCTTGGCTAATCAGCAGCGATCAGTTTTATAGCCTTAACCCTAAATGGGATCAGGTACAAGACAACAACTGAGTGAATCAGGAGCCCTCCATGTGTTTGTGTGCCTTACCGAAGGTCATCCTGCCGCTGATAATTTCAGGACTCTTCTTCATATCTGTGATGGCAGCGATGGGAAGACCCCAGTTTGCTACAGGGCCCCAGAAATGCTGCAAAAGTGACATTTCGATTAGGCAGATGAAGCAGAACAGAACTGTAAGCACGTGCATATTCTGTAGTGCGCACAAACTGTTTTTGTTACAAATGTAGAAAAATGTATCAACATATATGCATACAGGGCTTCAAATGTATGAATGCAGTTTAAGGTCACCGCTACAAGTCATACGGCTTATTTTTCACATCACACTGAGCTATCCCTAAACCACACACAAAATGTCCCAGACCGTGTGGGAAAAAACGTTTAGGGTGTACTTTACCTTTTGCTTGTTAGCAGCTGGCCTCAACTAACTTCCCTAAAGTTGGACTTTACTGAGAGCATCAAGTCATTTCAAGTAAATAGGGCTGATAGATAATTCAATAACAATATATATATATATATATATATATATATATATATATATATATATATATATATATATATATATATATATATATATATATATATATATATATATATATCAATCGATAGATGTATATCAATGATAGAAAAAAAAAGGGTCAATAAAAAGTTCAATAGAATAACAGTTTTTCTTTCTTATACATTCTAGCCATGTGGGTTAATATTAAAGTCATTTCATCCTCCCAGCCAATCACAAATGAAGATCCAGGAACCAAGCTCCGCCGCCTTCAAAGAGTTTCAGAGATCATGCGTTCTTTTTTCTTTTAAAGAACTTGCATAAAAAGTTGGTTAAATAAAGTGTTTGTGTGTTCTGCATGTAAAAATAGGTCGCTAAGCAACAGCATAAAATGGCCAGGACTGCACTTAAAATATAAGTTTTGAATTTGTTGATAATTATCGATATCGGCCAATATGATTTCTATTTTATCAACATGCTTTTTTCCCTATATCGTCCAGCCCTACAAGTAAAGATGCAGAAGTCCAAGTCAAGTCACGTGTCTTTTCTATTGTAAAAAAAAAGTTCAGTCTCAAGTCATTAAATCTGTGTCTGGCTTGAGTCAAGCCACCAAGTCCAAGTCCCCACACATCTGGGTTTTACTGAGATAAAACATAGCATAACTAGACAGAGAGGACTTACCGTGCTGTCATGGGTTGAGGTTTTCATTTTTTTAGGTCCCACATGGAAGAGAGCATACACAGAGACAGTAGGCAAATAGCTCAAAGCAATCACCGTCCAATAAATTGCCATTTCACTTTATAAATCTCACGGCCGCGTATACGCATCATCACATGTTGTGATGTTTACGTAAGACCTCTAAGCACTTGAGAAAGTGACACAAAGATGAACATTCTGTGACTAAAAAGCAAACAAATGCAGCGTGTTGCGTCACAGCAGCCTAGTTTGACCTTTCCTCTGGATTTCAGGAGTGGAGCCGGTTTGTGGAAAGTATTTACGCCGGTAAAGCAACGTGTACACTTGCATTTCCTGACAGTGTGTGATTTTATAGAGCAACTAGAGTGGTTTTTAACAGAGGGTGGGGTAAACTTCAAATCACCACCCGCATAAGTGTTGTTTTCAGGACGCAAAACAGTGCTTTCCAATGACAGATTCACCCCCATACCCTCTGGCCATTTCCCAAAGCAGCTGGTTTAAGGTTATAGCAATCAGCACAATGTAGCTTTAACCAAATGGATCTCCTGTTAGAACGATGATGCACATGTCAAAATAACAATTATCATACACAGTGACCAGCTGCAGGGAACTTAAGTGCCCTTGAGCGTTTGTAAACACATAGCCACACAGATATTAACATCAAACAATAGCACAAAAGAGATTAAATTATCATTTAGAGTTGTTATTGTTTACAATTGTTTAATCTAAGGACATTCCAACCGCCTAGCGTTCCTCAGAGTTACAGATCCTAGCTAGCTTAATTAGCATCATTGCTAGCTGTGAATGTTGACGTTTTTTTTAAACATACGAACCTCATTAAATAATCCCTGAAGTCTTTACTCTTCAGGTGGTCGAAGGCTTTGCGTGCAATTGTCCCCGCCATGGTTTAAAGTTGAAGGTATAGTTTGTTTTTTGACGGAGAAGTGGACTCTCCCTGACAGGACTGAAGGGCGACTGGAAGCCGGAGAGCCGTGCAAGCAGAGGACGACCGATAATATCCGGAGGTGCTGTGACGTGTTCCGTTCCCCAGTAAAGATGCGGCGTCGTTGCTGTCACGTCAATATGGCGCGTCTACGTAGCGTTTTACGCCTGTTGGGGATAACATTATGATGCATTCAAGGGCACCTCGTACACTAGATTATTTGTATTAAAACAACTTAAAAAAAGGGGGTTAATAAACTTTTATCGTGAAATGCAAAGTCTATTGACGGTTTTAAGTCTGCTGTATTTAAGTCAAGCAGCAGTATACTAGATTATTAATTTTGAAATTAGATTAAAATGATTAAATAAATTTTCTAAACAATCAAATTTAATAAGATAAGATGAGATAGGCTTTATTGATCTCACATTGGAGAAATTCACTTGTCACATCGGCTCAGTAGTCAATAATCAGAAGAAGGTGCCAAAAGTAGGACAAGGTGCATTGGTTATATACAGTGTGTCCTCGTTTATACAGTGGATCAAAAAAAAAAAAAAAAAAGAAGAAGAAGACGTAAATAAGAAAAATAAGAATAAAAATACAAAATAGAAATAAGGCAGAGGATGAGGCAGATCTAAGTGCTATTCAACATTTTATGAATCACATGCCTGGGACGAAAACAATTGTTTTGTTACAAATTTCTGGCTAATCTTGCCCCATTCTCCCCTTTAGTCTCATACTGTTCATTTCTAAGTAACAAAATACATTTGTTGTTTCCATTTTTGCAGAATGTGGTTGTCCAGGTATTGCTTCAGAAAATGGCCAAAGAGTAATAAATAAAAAATAAAAAAAAAACACTCAAGCAGGAATACGTACAATGTGAAATGAGTAGAAAAATTTTATTGACAGTAATAGCTGCTTATACTGTGCAAAGAGCTCTTCCAAATGTTACATTTTGCCCAAACGCACATGGAGACTATAGAGATTATTTCTCTTAGCGATTATTTATATATATATATATATATATATATATATATATATATATAGCATTTGAGTATTTTAGAATGTTAATATTTTAGATGAGGTTTGGTAAGATTGTATCTCAGATTGTATTTCAATTGCTTGAAATTGACAATAATGTTTTTACTAACGTAATCGTTAGGACCTGGGGTCCATAGCTAGTTAAAAAAAATTATTAATCATTTTGAAGTTAGTCCAATTCAGATATTCTCGTGTACGATCTGCGGTGAATGCACCACGGAGTAAAAATGCGGCTGCGCAACTGCAGGCAACACACATATCAACGGGAGGACGAAGGTCGACAGAACACTAACAAGCGCATGCGCGAAAGGAGAGAACCTAAGTTCGCTTCCGGTTCACTGCTTCTCCGACCGCACGATGGCTGTCCGTAGTGAAAACGTGTCTCGGAATACTGAAGAAGACTGTCAACTTGAAGACGACCACCAGCTGAGCGACTCCGATGGAGGAAGTATTAATGAAGTCTCCGATGCAGGAGAGAGCGCAGACAACGACGATGGCGACGAAGCGGACAGAGAAAACGGCGAAGATAACGACTCTGACGCCGTCGGCGGATGGGCAGATGCCATGGCAAAGATCCTGGGGAAGAAAACTGCGCAGAGCAGAGCGGCATCCTGGTAAGAGCAAAAAGGGAAACGGTGACAAAGGAGCAGCTGGAGAAAAAAGAAACAGATCGACAAGAAGCGCATGTGGGAAATGATGTGTCGAGAAAAGCCCCGACATCGTGCGGGACCGTGACACCGAGAAGGCGCTGCAGAGGACCGCCACCAGGGGGGTGGTGCAAGCTCTTCAACGCCGTGAGGAAACACCAGAAAAACGTGGGCGAAGCGCTGAAAGAGGTCGGCGGCTCCGAGAGGAAGAAGGCTAAGATCATGTCCTCCATCTCCAAGAAAGACTTCATCGGTGTGCTCAGGAGGACGGAGGAAGGGGACGGAGCCCCGGTCAAGACTGAGAACGACCTCCCCCCTGAGCAGAAGCCGGCGTGGAGTGTCCTGAGAGAGGACTTCATGATGGAAGCCAGCATGAAGGACTGGGACAAGAATAGTGACACAGAGGAGGCAGAACCCCGCAAAGGAGGGACGAAGGGTGCGAGTGGTTTGGACCGAACCAAATAAAGGGGGACACTGGACCGTAGAGACGAGTTTTAACATCTGAATCTGCTCCCATAATCTGGATGTTTTTTGTACAAGTCTTGTTCCATCGCTGTCATCTTATGCAGCCTAAAAGAAATACAAATACACTCAGAAATCATCCCTGTCAAGATACTCCACTGTAAAAATGTGTAACATCAGATATTGCTATGTTGTGATGTTCTACATGATGATGCTGCTGAAAACAATTTTGTCAGATGAAATAATTGCAACTTTATATTTTCAGAGTCTTTCAGAGTCTATATTTTCTTTTTTTATACGAATAAACAAGTCACGCATGATTTAAAAAATATTACATTGATTATTTATTATTGTACAAATCTGGAAAGTGTCACAATAATACATGCAGACAGTCTCTGATTGATCTGATCCTTGGCAACATAAGGGTTACTTAGAGAGTTTGGAGAGGTTTAATCATAGCCTGCAGCATCCATTCCTGTTTGAACATGAATGTTTCCTTGGTTCCAGGTTAAGTTTTAAAGTTCAAAGTAGTCCTCTTCCATTGTAAAATTCACTTCATAGAATACATATGGATCATTGGGTGCAAAAACACATCATTTTGCCTTCTTAGCTTTGAAAGTCTTAATTTTGAGTCCCCTGAATCTAATCAGATTATAAAACTTTATCACGCTCTTCTATATCTGCTGCAATTCACAGTAGAGATAGAATTGTTATTGTATTTTTTTCTTGTTGCTGATAAGTTGCACAGTAAAGTGTCATTTTTTTTGTTAACGTCTCTGGGTTTCTTTCTTGGTTATGCTCCCAAAACAAAAGCTATTCTACAAGAGAATGACTGAAGAAGAAAAGAGTCAAACTTGCAAAATCCTGATCTCTATCTGACTGGAACGCCGTGGCTGCATCTGAACAGAGGTGTGCAGAAACATATTCAGACAAACTTCAGTGAACTGAAGCAATGTTGTAGAGAAGACTGAGTCATATGTCCTCCTCTGCAGTAGAGATTGATAAAGATTAACTGAAGACGATGTCAACAAGCTGCTGGATCACAGCTTGTAAACCAGCAGCTGGCTTCATAGTTTTGGCTTCATACTTCCGTTGGGGTTAATATATTTTTAAGATGTGGTTTTGTACCATGTGTTGAACTGTGATCAATAAGATCCCTGTATTTAAAAAGGTTTCTACATAAATTTTACTATGGCATAGTCATATGCATAATCATAATCATAAAGCTTTAACTAATACGTACATGCCATCTCATATAATGAAGGGTTTTGGGTTGGTTTCCCTATATTCACGACAGGTCATAGGTGGAAATGTGACTATCTTGATGAATTTCTTTT